>NW_005187602.1:803886-807095 GCF_000239375.1 Pundamilia nyererei
CTATTAAGACACAGAAAACAGACGCTCTAATGAGTGTCTCGGATGAGAGGTGAAACGTCTTCAAGCAACTTAAAGAAGTCCAGACGCTTTTCTTTCCAAGCTCCTTAGACTACGATGACCTGGATGACTGAGAACCTTCACAGACATATGTCTAAATGGTGAGTGATCAGAATTTTAGGTCGCCTTTCCTACCCAAATGTTAGGCTATGCAAGCCTTGTCTTAACCTGTATATGTGCTCCTGGCTGACCCACCTCTCTCTGTCTGTCTGTCTGTGTTTGCTTGTACACTAACCAAAATCTGTAAAGTGAAGGACAGAACACAATAGACAGAACAGAAAATAACCTAACATGAAGTATCAAAGACAAAAGAAATCACTATGGACTTGGGGAAAACACAAAGAAGACCTCCCTCCACTAATTATCAAAGAAGCAACAATGGGGAGAGTCTCCTCGTTTAAATTTCTGGTGATGGATGTCTAGGAGGACTTCGCGTGGACAGGCAACTCCACTGCTCTGATTAAAACAAGCCTCAACAGCAGCTTTATTACTTCCTGACACTTAAGAAAGTCAATCCATCCACAGAGATGAGAAAATCATTTGACTCCCACTCCCCACACTGAATGACACAGGACTTGCTGCCTCCGTAAAGCCTTTGAAAGATGGAACTGACCTTTCATCAGCACCTTTTGTTCCTCTTACTGCCACCTCCAGGGCCATTCATAGCCCAGACACCTCCAGGCTGAAAAACAGCTTCTTCCCAAGAACCCTTAATGTACTAAACTCCCAGAAACACTCAAATTCACCATCTACATCATCCTAATCTCAGGACTATTATATTTGCATCACACCGTTCATGTGTAAAAAAAAATCTCATAACACTATGTGCATTATAATATATCTTATTTCATTATTGAATTCTCTCATGTCTGTTGGATACATCAGGTGCAATATTCTTATTTGTTTATTTGATTTATACAGCACAGGACGTGGTGCTCCTATCTTAGTACATGATTGGTATCTGTGTGTACGGTTGAGTGTGTGGGTATTGAAATACATGAGTGAAAGAGGAAAATGTAGCTTGGCGTTGGATAGTAGTCTGTAGGATGACTTCGGAAATTGGAAAAGAGATATAAAATGGTGGAAGTTCGAGGAGAACGAATGCTGCTCAGAGTTCAGGAAAGACTTGAGAAAGGCTCTGTAGGGTAGAGTTCCAGATGATTTATGACTGCAACGGTACAACTGAAGTGGTGAGGGAAACTACCACAAGGCATTCGGTGTATCCTCTGGACAGAGAAAAGAGGATGAGGAGACCTGGTGAGGATGTACAGGGAAATAGTCAAAGGAATGGATGAGCAAAGAAAATGTGGGATAGTCAGGGAGGTGAAGAAAGAAGGCAGGAGTACTGGGAGGTTAGGCATACAGCACACACGTAGCAAAGGAATAGGTTATATTGAGTTGTATGTGAGGTTAGATACTAAGGAAAGAAGAGGAATTGCATCAGTTGGCAGAGAGATCAAGCCTCTGATCAAACCTCAGAAAGACCCTTGGGGCTCAAGAGATAAATTACAATAATTCAAATCAATTTTATTTATACAGCACCAAATCACAACAACAGTTACATCAAGGCACTTTACATTGTAAGGTAGACCCTACAATAATACATACAGAGAAAAACCCAACAATCATATGACCCCCTATGAGCAGGCACTTTGGCGACTGTGGGAAGGAAAAACTCCCTTTTAACAGGAAGAAACCTCCAAACCAGGCTCAGGGAGGGGCGGCCATCTGCCGCGACCTGTTGGGGAGAGAAATAACAGTCATTTAAGATGCTTTACATGATAAAATTAAAAGCAAAAATAAAAGAATAAGAGGCAAAAGAAATACCAGGAGTAACAAGAGCACCCAGAGAGCACAACTCTGGTTAACTTTACTCTGGTTAACTTTACTTTAACTCTGGTTAAAGTAAAGTAAAAACTTTGATGGTTTTATTACAAAATTCTGATGTTTGCCTATTATGGCATTTGTTGTGTATGGAGCAGAAAAGAGACTCTTGAAGTATAAATTATCAAAGGATGAAGCAATCACACATAAGCAGTTGTGTTACCCCAGGTTACTGGTCAATGACTCATCCAACAAAGCAGAGGCCTCTTCTTCTACTTCTTTTCTTTGCATTAAAATTTGACTTCATTCAAAAGTCAAGTCTTTACAAAAATCCTAACTCCTGTCTACAAGTAACACAAAAAAATCTTTCTTATAAATGTGTAGAGATCATTATAACTGTAACCAACATGTATGTCTGTCTGTATAAACACAGGGTAGCCTCAAACACTGATACTGGATCAGGACACATTGAGCTCATATTGTGAAGCACTGCCTATTGCCTAACATGTAGATGAGATCAACAGAAATCACATCGAGTTCTTCAGTGTATAAATGTAGCAGGCATAAACATACATAGAATTTCTTAGCTGGTGATGTCACGCTTGCTGAACATGTAACATTAGTAATGAAGGAAGTATGAGTATTGCAGTAACCAAGCGAATTTAAGAACAGCAATTTTTTTTATTTTTTTGCAGAAGGGAGAAGTTTGCCTTTAAGAAAGGATTTATTTAAAGCCACAAGTGGTCCCAGACAGAGGCCAATAACCCTCTGGCTTGCTTTTCATACAGACTTGTCATGTTTGATGACCAATCTCTGGTAAAATCTATATGAAAAAATCTGCTAAATTTAAAAAAACGGTTAAACTGTCACTGGGTTTCATTGCTGGATGGAAAATATTTTAACAACTTTTCACTTTGCATTTTCCTGCCTTTTGACTTCAGTCTTTAAACTTCCATCCAGCTCTGTACTGTACATGCAGATACAACTTGTCCTGCACATTAGGAGCAGAGTGTGTTCAGAGCGGAGTGGGAAGTCATTACTGTGACTAATGACTTGCTGAAGGCATTTTCAGCCTTCGCCTTATTACAGCACTGATGATGACACCTCCAGCAGGGAGAGGACACAGAGAAGTTAGGGAGGGATGGGGGGGGGGGCAAAGGAAAACTGGGATCCAATTACCACCAGTGCTAAGCACTCTCTGCGGGTGAGTGCTGGCCTTTTCTCCAGGCAGCAGTGGTTGTGGAAGGTTATGTCGTCAAGGGTAGACAGGCAGTGGTGAACACCTCAGAGAGAATTTTCCAGGTCAGAGAGATTTAAAAAAAAAAAAA
>NW_005187602.1:807895-809466 GCF_000239375.1 Pundamilia nyererei
AATACAAAAAAGTTGCAAAAAATAGTTTACAACCACAGGAAATTTATTTTGAGTGTCTTCATAGTTTTATTTTTGAGATACACCAATTTTTATATACTGCAGAAAAACGAATATGAAGCTTCACAGAGAGGTGATGGATAGAGTCGTCTATATTGGCATATCTGTCAGAGCAGCCATGCCCCTAATTTAATATCCACAGAACTATCCCATCTCCAAAGTTAAGAGAGGTAAAATTAGCTACAGCTCTACGACAACTATGAAACAAAGGATTTAAATTCAAATTCTGATGTGTTTCATGTTTATCCCAGCAAATCACTGTCATCTCAGACATGGTCATATGGCATTATAACAGGAACCAAACTATCCAAACGTCCTCTTAACAGGAAAAAACAAAAAACCTGGCTCAGTACCTTTCAGTCTGGACTGAAAACTGTTTGCCCATAGTCAGAGACCCAGGTTTCATCACCTGCAACGATCATTCACAAAAGGTTAAAATTGCACAGTGCACAGCATAACTGGTTAGTTCTCTCAAAATCTCTTTCTATCTAAAATTACCAGTGGTTCTGCAGTATCTGTGCAAGTGTGAAATGCAAGAGAAGATTAACTTGAATGAGAGATCAGCAAAATTCAAATAAAGCTATGAAACTATTAGCATCTAATGCATCCACAGAAAAGTTGACAACAGGTATTTCTAGCTGTAATAAGTTGGACTCATGAGAAATGAGCAGATGTTAAAGAACTCTGACAATGATCAGATAATTATGACCAGACAACTGAGTTAGAGCATCTTTTAGTTTCTTTTAGTTCTGCCTGTGTAAAATCCGTGTTTTCTTAGTCTGCGTCTTTGTGTATTGTTTCCTGTTTTATTTTGAAGGGTTATGTCTTATGTCAGTGTGTCTAACTTCACTCCCCCTGTCTCGTTAGCCCTAATCTCTCCCAGCTGTCTCCCTCCTGTTTCCCTTTCCCTGATTACTCCTCTGTGTATATAAGCCCTGTGTTTTCCTTTGCTCTCTGTTGCGTTGTACCCTCATATTTGCCTGTGTGTGCATGTTGCCAGTGGTTCATTGTCAGTTCATGTTTTGTTTCATCACCAGCAATAATGCTGAGGTTTTTTGAGTTGCAATTCAGTGTCCGAGTCCTGCATTTAGATCCTCATCTCCGCCTGCCCGCACACAGAGCCCTGACAGTAGGAGGAAGCCAAGACACCAAAACCTTACCAGAAAAGGTCATAAAAGGCTCCTCTGTGTATATTTTTGAGGCTCAGTTTTCTCTGTCGACCCTCCTGCTCTGGATCAAGTGACATCTGTATTCACCGTCTCAGCACTGTGTTAAACAGCAGGGTTTTGCTGACTACTTCTCTTTTTTTCTGAAGTGAAGATATTTTTCTGTCTCTGAAGATTCCTCTGCCTCCCGTTGAGCTTCTCCTCTCAAATTGCTGTTTTCATCTCTTTAAGACATCAGTGAATTTCTCTCCTTCACATCAGATTCATGCTGTGCCAGTTTGCTGTGTGGAGACAAGCACTCAGTAGAGTTCAGTGAGCACAGAGGAGAACGCTTTTTTGTTTTTTTTT
>NW_005187602.1:810095-811080 GCF_000239375.1 Pundamilia nyererei
TCCAGAATCTCCTGGTTTTCTCTGATAATGTGGTTTTAATTCTGGTTTGAAAAAATGTGTTTTATTCTTAGAGTTTAATTTAACTTACTGAACATTTATCGGTATTCTTAAAGGTTTGATTTAGGGTCATGTGTACAATTTATATAGTCATCTGTTATTTTTAGTGTTTTCCCTATTTTCTTCTTTCCCCAGCTAATAGAAATATATTGACACTTACTGAATATGTTTTATCCTCCACACTTCTCCATTGTACTTCCCCCTCTAACCGTTCATCACTTGCAGCATTTGACCTCCGACCTCTTCATGGAGTCAAACATCTTCATTAACTCAAATTACAATGGAAGTGGAAATTGATCAGTAGTATTGGTTTTTCCAGATGAACTGTGGGAATATTGATCTCTACACATTAGATCAGCTGTAAAAACACAGATGGGACAACATAGTGGCAAACTCTGTTGAACTTAAAAAAAAAAAAAAAAAGCTCAATAGATAGTCAATAGATTATCTCTCCTGGTTGCATCGATCATTATTTAAATGATGTAATGATGTTAACCTTGTTGGGGGTGGGGGTTCAGAAAATAAACCTAGAAGATTTGGTGTTGTTTGGAATGTTGGTTATGACTGTAGATCATAATCATGCTTGGATTATTAAGTAACAGACCCCTTGGCACAAATGTTTAATGAACCTTAGCCAACTTATTTTAAGGATCAAACTTTCTTCAGTAATCAGACATATTGTACAGGAATGCATCCATACACTTACACAGAACAGACCATAACTTAATAAATACATTTTTTCTCAGTTGCTTTGGTGCATTTCTCACAACAGAATTGATCTCTGCACCACTACTAAGGCTCTTCTCAAAACAATTAGTGCAAACTGCAAAACATGGTGGATAACTTGCAAAAGTGAGTCACTTCATCAAAAAGAAAAGTCAGTAGTTCAAAATAAGTAGTCAATGCTTCAAAAGCAAGTCCCTTAATC
>NW_005187602.1:812944-815490 GCF_000239375.1 Pundamilia nyererei
TCATTAGTGTGAGATAAGGTTCACCTGAGAAAAGTAATTTATGGAGATTTTCATGGAAACGATTAAAAATAGGGTTTTCAAAATGGGTGTACAAATTGTTTGACAAGATGTTCAACAATTTTGAGTGCACTGACACAAGCAATGAAATGAAGACTATTAGTTGTAAGGACAATGACTATTAAGCCGGTACAAGTATAAATAATTGTGACATTCATGATAAAAGCAAGGAGATAGTGATGAATAGTAAGTCAAAAGTAACCATTCTTCAGATATTTGTACTTACTCAACTGCTTCATGTCCAAAGGCATTTGCCTTGTGCAAAGTTTAATTCTGTTGTGAGAAATGCACCAAAGCAACTGAGAAAAACTAAAAAGAGAGAAAAGTAGCCATAACAGTAACATTTCACTAAAACCTCTGAAGTACATTATTTAAAGCTGTTAAAGCACATTCATACACACACATCTTTGTTTTCCAGCAGATCACCTCCTCTTTTTCCTCCTCTGGCACCTCCTGCAGCTCCTGACAGTACCACAGTCCCACTCCCAAATGAGTGTTGAAACAATAATGAAGCCCAGAGAGCTGTTATCAGGAAAAGCACTTTTAGGATGTATCCATTTAGAAAACCAATAAAGTTTTGTTTTGTTTTTTAAACACAGACTACTGGATTCTACCAATTATTTATTTATTATGATAAAAAATATATATATGTGTGTTTTGATAATATTTAAGATAATACAATTCTGGTCTTTTCTTTTCCATTTGCCTCTTGGATGGGCCCCCAAATGTATATGGGCCCCTGGGCATGTGCCTAGAAAGCCCAATGGATAATCCACCCCAGATCATAGTACATTTGTGCGAGACTTGATTAAGTGATTATCAGTATGTGTGACTACTTCTGTAATTGTAGTAATTTTGTATTTTGCTGACCTGGAGCTTCAAGGTGTTGTAACCCAATCTTCCCGGGAGTGTACCTCATAGCAAATTCACTCGATGGTGAGATCATGCAATGCTCAGAGAAAGAGCAAAAAAAAACCACAAAAAAAACGAACTACATCTCAGACTCTATGGACCTCAGTTAGCATGTTAAATCTTAAAGTTAATGACAATAAATTTAGAAAAACATCAAACAAGTATGGCTGGCCTGGAAGGTTTAGAAGATTTTTGAGGTTTTTTTTCTGTTGTTGATTCATATGTGATTTGGAATCTGCAGATTTACCCATGGCTAACCAATAAACTAATCATGTACAAAATGTGGCAGTACCATTAAACTCTATTCCAGTGCAGGTGGATGTGCTATGATGTGTGATCGAGTCTGTTATCCCAGCTTGTTATTTCTGAGATGTGACCTGTCATCGACACACATAGTGTGTCTCTAACATATGGAGCGTGTTTACTCACGCAGAGTGCATTTTCTGCTTCACATGACAAATTTCTAACAGTGAACAACACAGAGGATGTCTGACAATGGATCTGGTGAACACACAACAGCAGTGTCCATTCATAATATATCACATCTTTCTGTTTAAGAACACAGCCTCGTTTCTGCTTCATTTATCTGCCAGGAGGCCAAACACTGGGCAAGAGGTCACTCTAAGTTTGCTGTTCGCCTTCCATTATTGACACATTTGTCAGTACAAAAGCATGTTCGCCTGGTCATTGCTGTCAGGTCAGATTTAACCTTTGGATTTTTCCAAGCTGATTTTCCTGTGTGGTAATTCCAACCATCCAAAGAAGCCTTGTACCAGAAAGAAATTTGTGCAGTGGTATCACAAGTCTGCTGAGGCTAAAATGGAAGGAGGGGTTATATTTCTACTTTAATTCCTACCTTCTGTAATGCAACTTAACATACATCTGTGCATTCTAGGTCAAAGTTAGATTTTAAAATGAAAGAAGACTCTGTACTTCATCTTTGCAAGATTGCCATTTTGCCATGCCATTACTGGAACCCCCTAAAAATGTAATGATATCCTGAAACAGAGATTTTGAGTCTCTCCACTCTGTACCCCCATCTTACAGTTACAGACAATATATTTTAACCAAAGTATTTTAACTGTTATATTGCTGTTGATATAAGGTTATTTCAGTGAACCTAGTCAGTAACACTCACATACATTTGATCGTTACATTTGTATCTCAGATGGAGTTCCTTCTTCTCTTCCCTCATGATTTACCCTCATTAGTGCTTCATAGTAAATTTCTTTTGGCAAGGTCGGTTTCCCTGGCAACACTACACTGGCAGGAAGATGCTGAAAATAATGAGAAAACCTGTGAGAATGACATGAGCTGTATCAGGAAATTTAAAACAAATCTACTACTAATAATCTAATAATAAGAGTCTGTGAAGGTTCTCACTCATCCTGATCCTAATAATAAGAGAGCTTTCGGAGCTCTTGTTCTTTCATACTACTATTTTAACCACTTGTACTTGCACATGAGTGAATGTCTGTGATTTCCTTCCACCCTTAAACTTGACTAGAAGAAATGTTGGGAGCCAGATTTATCAAAAAGGGCAGGTAAAAATCCAATCACTGTGCCAGTTACCAGTG
>NW_005187602.1:820253-821094 GCF_000239375.1 Pundamilia nyererei
CAGGCAGGCCACAGGCTTCCACGCCGAATGCTGGTCACACTGGGAGGAGACTTACGGACTGGCGAGGAGAAGCCGTCAGAGCTGGCTGAAGTAGTCCTCAGGTGATTGCCTCAGATGAGATGCAGGTGGTTTGGAGGCGGCCCAGCCCAAGGGTGTGGCCACCGCAGCCTCCCACGGATCCCTGGATGCCGAGCCACGGGCCGTGACATGCTTCCCTTCGCTGCCCGCGAAGGGAAGCATGGAAGTCAGTGACGAGAGAGGAGTCAAGAATAAACAACCGCAGAACCCACAGATGGTCCTCGGGGCCATACCCCTCCCAGTCCACCAGGTACTGCCACCCCCGCCCGCGCCGACGCGCCGCCATGATCCGACTGACCGTATAAGCGGGATGACCATCAACAAGCCGGGGGCTCGGACAGAGGGCACAGAGGACTATGTCGAACCGGTTTGACCTGGGAGACGTGGGACGTGGGATGTATGCGGCAGGAGTCAGGAAGCTTCAGACGAACAGCAGCCAGATTGATGACAGCCTCGATTTCATACGGGCCGATGAAGCGCGGAGCCAACTTGCGGGACGCCACTCGCAGCGGGATGTGTTTAGCAGCCAGCCACACCTTTTGGCCAGGGTGATATGCAGGGGCGGGGGTCTGGTGGCGATTCGCATAGCACGCCTGTCGTTGCTTGGACTGCAGGAGAGCCTGGCGGACCCTGCGCCAAATCCGTTGGCAGCGCCGGAGATGATGTGGTGCAGAGGGGACAGCGAGGTCAAGATCATCTGAGATTGTAAGAATTACACTCTTCCTTGAGGAGCTGGGGAGGCCGGTTATGAAGTCCAAAGAAA
>NW_005187602.1:822585-824415 GCF_000239375.1 Pundamilia nyererei
TATCCAAGATGGCCGACTTCTAAATGGCCACCATGGTCAGCACCCATCTTGAGGAGTTTTCCCCCTGACATATTCTAATGTGCCACAAACAGGACTTTAATATCACCAACCATTCCCATTTTATTACGGTGTATCCATATAAATGGCCCACCCTGTAGTTTGCACAGATTAAGCAGGCCAACAAACTAGACAGCCAACTGAGTATGTATGAGTATGCCAGTATAACCCATATTTATTTTATAGCATGATGCCGAGTACAGGCTTCCTTTAACCTCCTGAGACCAAACTCTTTCATGGCATGCACTTTTACTATCTCTCTGCTATTTGGGCTTAATAGAGTTCGATAGAACACAATAAAGTACCAATTGAGTAATGATGTGCAAAACTCTTGATCTGGTGTCTGAACACAGAAGCATTTTTCCTGAGTAAAAAAACAAAATGAGAAAGAACAATTGTGCCCCTTTGAGCAGTACGGCTCATTTGATAGCCATTTGTAAGAGCAAAATTTAGTATTGTTGTCTAGACAACCCAAAATGTGATGTCTCCATATTTGGACGCCAGTTCCTCGGAGGTTAAAGAGTCCATCTTGTTGTATTTTGACTTAAAAGAGTGGAGCACCTGTGTTTAAAGGCACATTGTTAGAAATAGGTTTTAGAAATAAGTTCTCTTTCTTGGAGATCCCAAGGCCATATTTCATAAGCCCCATATTAAATCTGTTTCTCATTTCATGTATTCTATAAAAATTGTAAACATTAGTAGCAGAGATGGACCGATCCAATATTACCTATCGGTCAGATACTGACCCAAATTACTGGATCGGATATCAGCGAGAAATAAAAAATGTAATCCGATCCATTAAATATCAAAAAAGCACCTCACAAAACTTGCTACACGGCGTAACTCGGCTCATAACCGTAGCACGTGATAGAGCGCTGTGTGTATTTGTAGCTTCGCTACCAAATCAGCATATCATCCAGAGGAAGTTATCCCCGAGAGAAGTAAAGCAAGTGTTTAAGTTCATCTCTGAATGTTTGTAAAGCATTCCCACGTTAAGCTTAACAACCGATATATGGAGCGTCTGCCTCTCTCTCTCTCCCCCTCCCTCTCCTGCTGCTACTTCAATCCTGAAACTGCTTAATGATCAGCTGATCAGCTTTTCTGTCGGAGTCCGTCTCTCTTCTTTGTTTTTGGCCCATTTTGCACCAGAAAAATGAAACCAGCGGCTGAACAACAGCAGCACGTTTAAGCTTGATAAGCTGTTTTTAGAATTTATTTAATATTACTTTCTACACCAGGATCATTTTCTACGTAGCTGACGGCTGTAACAGTTCAGGGGCGGATCTAGCAAAGTTTAGCCAGGGGGCTGATAGGGCATTAACAGGGAAAAGGGGGCACAAAGACATACTTTTCTTTCTTATTCTCATTTAAAATGTCTAGCTTTTAATAAATAATTATCTGACTCTTACACCCAAAGTTTTAATCTGATGTAAAATATTTAGAAGTCCATTACTGTATATAGTAACTGTTAACTCTAATATACCCTAGTAAGCTAGTACTTTTTCCTTTGGGAAAGTACCATCTGTGAATTCTGCAATTCTGTTGAAGAAAGATGTTGAATCTATTTAATTACTCTTGAAAAATAACTGATTTCTGTGCATTTTTCCTCCTGCATCAAATTAAATTTGATTACATCGATTAAGCATCATGAGGTGGAGGGTGGTTCCCTATTTTTTTTTTTTGCTGGGAGTTTGCAACCCTATTAGTTAGGTTGCTTAATATTTCTGCTAAGCGCTCTTTAAAATATCAGAATAGGGAGGATGGTGCAGCTTT
>NW_005187602.1:825246-832060 GCF_000239375.1 Pundamilia nyererei
TCAGTGGTGCCATGTCTGAGCATCTCTACCCCACGCTGCATACAACTTTGCTGTATTCAGACATTAACAGCTGTAAGTGCCTACATTTGACCAAACTAGATGGTTACTTGACTCATGGGTTTCATACAGATCCCTGAAAAAGACAGTGAATGCTTTTCTTAATGCTAAAGTTAATTAGAAATGTTTTATATGAATGGTTTTTATACTAAAACATGTTAATAAATAGATAGTAAAATGTGATATGTTGCATAACACCAGTATTCATGTCACAAGCATATCTGAAACATATGGAACTTGTTGTATTTACCTACCAACACAAAAAAGCATGGACTATTAAAAACAAGATTACCACCACACATATTAATCAGCTGTGTAAAAGCTATCCTGCATTCTATATGGCACCAAAAAAAAGCATGCATTACATTGTTGAGAGCAGGTTGTGGGGAGGGCACTCTGAACCGGTCTTCAACAACAAAATATATATATACTGGTGCAGGTTTTCCACAAAGAACACCCGGAAAAATTGTCCAGGTGGTTCCTGAAACTGTCAAGAAATATCTTAGTTTGTTCTCTGTGATATAAATTGCCACCGAGTGCTGACCTAGACGCTTCTAGGTAAACTAGAAGCGTCTCTGTTGACAACAGCCATGCAATTGTACGTCTTGGGAGCTGGTCACACCCTATAACACCCAGAAAATGTCTGCTCTTGATAATTCTTCTTTTACCAACACTGGTTAACTCCATAAATTGAATTTAAAAACAAAACAAAACAGAGTAACATATGGGATTCATTGTGCAATGCATCAGATTTCTGAAACAAACAAATTTCCAGCTGCAAATCTTTTCTCATCATATTCAGAATATGTTCATTTCTACTTAGGCCCATAATCCATGATAAGGGTTCAAACCAAATGATCTCTGGACGTTAATGTGTTCATTTATTAAAATGATACTAATGACAGTTCCAGGTAAAACTGAGGCAGAGTGATACAACACTGAAACAGCTGGGATTTAAAAATGCTTCATGCTCTACTTAAGAACAAGTTTTATTAATAATTAAAATTATTTTTTTCAAAAAGAAAAGACACTCGGTTAAAAAAATCATTTATTACTGGTAAATCAGGGAAACAAATAACAACACTGTGTTTTTCCATATGAATGGATTTTGTTAATGTGTGCAGGATGTGTGCGCTGCTCAACCTCCATCAGTGGCGGATGAAGCGATCAGCCTCGGTGGCAGAAGATATTTATGGCACATCATCAAGTTAGCGGCAGCAAACATGTCACTTTTATGGAGGGCTGAATTAATACGACTGTTGTTCAGGGATTTATGGATTCATCCTGCAGCAACTGTTTGTCCCAGCAGGTAGTAAAACTCACCACAATGTAATAATCCATATAAGATGTTCAACAGCAAGCTATAAAACTATAAACTGGTTGTCTTTGATCCACTGTTAGTGGCTGACAAAATGCATATGCTTCAGTTGTTTTCAGGTGTATATCCAGGCAATGCACACTTAAAATCCATTTTCTTCTAAAGTAAAATACACGTGATATTTGTACCTATTCTTTCCAGTAATAAGGATCAGTTGCAGTTTTTTTCTGATGTTTGAATTTTCTGTGTTTGTAAGATATTCCTGTAACTGATGTTAAAAAAGAAAAGCAGATCTAGAGCGGACATGAAAAGATCTGAAGAAGAGCCTCACATATGAGACCTCATATAAGTAAGTCTTGATGTGGGAGACTTTTGGTGTGTGGATTAAGATGTGCATTTTTGGGTCGTCTCTCCATCTATGAATCAGCCTTGAGGCAGCTACTGTTGTGATTCGGCCCTGTTCACAGAGAGTGAGAGAGCTGATGGTTTGACTAGTGAAGACGATGTGACGCAGCTACTGGAGATCATTTATTACCACAGATGCTTGCGGGATCCAATCAAAATGTCACAATGTGAAGGACGGAGCTGATTGATATGAATAACTATAGAATCCCAAGATTTTCTCACCATGTGTTTCATGAGTTCTCCCAGAAAATCTGAATGTAAAGAAGGAGCAAAATCTTGAACAACACTCAGCTGTTATTTTACTCAAATGTGCTGAAAGCCTTAGCTTTACAATGTCTTAAGGCAGTGAAAAAAGGAAAGCTGAACAAAATAAAACAAGAAGACAGTGGATATTCAACGGGGTTAATATTTCGCCAATATTAGTGTCATGTCTGCCACAGCAGACGTGTGGAGGTGGAGGTTTTAGGACCCAAGGTGCAGGCAGCTGAGATGCAAGTGAGTTTACTCATAAGGTGGTGATACAAACAGAAACAGGGAAGGTGTGGAAGGAAACTAAGCAAAACCTAAATGGGAAAAACTAACAAAACACAGAACTGAACAAGAGAGGCAGGGAAATGACGCAAGGAAAAATACAGATGAATCAGCACACAAGAAAACACAGGGCTTAAATACACACAGGGCAATCAGGGAATGGGAAACAGGGGGGAGACATGGCTGGGATTAATCGGACATAACGGGACTAGAAACACTAACGTAGAACTGGGACTATCAAAATAAAACAGAAAACAAGAGACAATTCACAAAAACGCAGACTTGACACTGAACTAAAAGGGACACATGGAAAACCTAAGAACTAGAAATCCCATAACAAAGAACTAGAGCACTAGAAATATAAAGAAAGAAGCTTAAATGACTAATAGTGATAACAATGATGAAAACCAAACATCAAATCAGAACGCAAGTCACTTACAGCAAAGAAATAATAGAACAATAATAATAAACAAAACACCATCGACCCAGGACCGTGACACTTAGTTTGGATTTTGATCCGTTTAGACCAGGTTGAAGCCACATTTGACAGGGTTTAGGCAAGAGTTTTAACAGAATCTCTCCAGGCTGTCTTTTGTAGTTATTGCTATTAAGTCGGTGTTATATAAAATCTTAATTCATTTTTTTTTCTGCTTTTGTGTTTCAGTGTTTTTTAAAAAGTTCAAGTAAACTTTGAACACGATAGAGTTTGAGTGAGATCAGTGGGTAGATGAAAATTTATTCTAAAATCTGATCCTATGATGGTCTGTAAGTGAGTCTGTTAACTGCAATGAGATCATTTCCCCAGCAGTGATGCACACACTCCCTGTTTGTCTAACCCGACAACACACACGGTGAGTTTCAGATCAGCGTGCTGTTCAATAGAAAAGCATCTGAAGCTACTCTCTTGGCTCTCTACAGTACACCACGCCTTACTGAGAAAATAAAAAAATCAACCAGTGATCTGAATTATAATCACTTCACTGATGACTGAGTTTACGCACAAACTATTTCTGATTTAGAGTTTATTAAAGTTTGAACTGTATAAACATCACTGTCAAATACGGCACACACCTCCTGTCTTCTTAATTTGTTCATCTCAGCAATTGGTATTTGCAGGTTTTGTGTAAGTGTGCATGTTTGAAGTCTCTGAACACACGATGCATATCAACGATCACACAGGAGCACCATGACAAATGTCGGTTTAAATAATGAACTCTGACAGATGGTTAGAGATACTGCAGCCTGTAAAATGCAGCAACATCTCCAGGATCCTCATCTGACTGTTCAAACAAATGCAGGTTTATACAGTGGGGCTTTACGCGAGTGGACTATGACACAAATTCCCAGCATGTTTTCGATACCGGGCTTCAGTAGATCTAACCACTGGAGTCATGTTAAGTGGCTGAACAGCAAGGGATCACCTTGGGAAATCAACTCAGTCGTTCACAATCTGGCTTTGTGCACATTTGTTTAAAAAGGTTGGGGGTGGCACCAATTAATTCATTTCAAATCTGGGTATATAGTTGGGAACTATCAAGCAGTCAAAAAGTATTTGCGGAAAAGTCCAGGCTAAAACCAATATAGTCGTCGCCGCCTTTCTAGGAACAAAATTAATTTGACTTTTTAGCACTGCAGGGCACAACCACATCTTACAATGATGGAATCCTGTCATGTCATGAGGGAATTGAAAGCAGCAACATGCTTTCTATGAGTTTACTCCCAACAACCCACTCCAGCTGTCACACTTCGAGTGTGAAGAAAAAATTTTAAATGGACAAAAAAGCCTCTCTGATCCAATAAACCCCTGTGTGGATGAACCTGAAGTGTTTCTTGAGACTGCTTTTTCAGTGAGCAACACTGCAGTGCAATCACAGCCGAGGCCTTGAAGAAATGTTTGGAGGATGTTTTATTGCAGGTGGAGGGTGCAGCCACCCCAAACATCACCTTGAGCAGATTTCTGATGGAAACGTCAACATTTGTCTTCTCTCTACCTTCAGTCGGTGTCCTGACACCATGCCGCTGTTCGCAACCTCGCCTCAGCTGTCCATCACGCTTGGCAGGGATATTATTGTTCTGACCCAAGTAAAGCCAAGTCGTTCTGATGACTGATGAGCCTTCCCGATCAGACAGGACCGGTGGAAACAGAAGAAAGCAGTGCTCTGGAGAAATGAAAGTGTGGACATCAGAGATAAAATGCTGTCTGCCTGCTGTCAGGCACTTTTCAACGCCCAAAAGTAATGTCTGATGAGAAACTACAGAAAATTTTAAAGAATTTTGAAAAAATTATAAACTGTTTTATAACAGTATTATTTTATTAACGTCTTCACTGATGATACAGATTCTCTATCTTATTTAATGTCTGTAGTGAAAAGGGGGAAAACAAAAATTATAAGATAAAAAGGTAAGATTATACAAATTCTGTACAGCATGTCTTAATTTGCTTTTTTTTTTTAAAAAAAAGCAAAATAAAGCATTAGACAGTGTCTTGAAAACCTGACTCCTATTATATTTCACAAAAGTTCGTGTGGCTCCAGATTAATACCCAGTGAGTCCTATTTGCTTTAATTAGGAAACTGGAGCAATGGTTAACTTGTCAATATAACAATGACCTGGTGTACACAGACTTCACAAAGAAAAATTAGAGATGTCTGCTGCCAAATGGGTTTCTACAAAGTTCTGCATTAAAGAGATTTAAGTGTTAGAGTAGTATCAAACTTTAGTACTGTATGAACATGTTTTCATTTAATTATATATATTTTAATTGAATCTAGACTGAAGATAAAAGAAATTTAAATATAACCGATACCACAGTAGCTTCCATTGTCCACAACCAGTGAAGATAAATTACCAATGGTCAGAATTTCTAACACACAGGTGTCCCCATCAGATTTTAAGCAGCAGTTTTGTAAATGAGGAGCCACAGCATACGTGGCCCCAAGCTCTTTAATAAAATGAAGCTGGCTAATAAATTAAGCCTAATAGCTCACTATTTATATCAGACTAATGTGGCATAATGAGCTAACCCCTCAATTACAGCATGTTTCATTATATAACTGAATGTTCATTTTCATTTCATTGGATTCAGAGACTCAGGGAGGAGAGTTCAGCCTGTGGGATAAATCACTGGAAGTTTAAGAATTACTAGCATAAGTCAAAGTTTCACGGCAATACAAACACAGAAATTCAAACTCTAGTTACTCTAGGTCATTCATATACAGTTCTGTATGTGAATAACTAACAATTTTATCTTTGGACCACTTCATCAAAATGCCAGCTTAAAACAGAACTAAATGTTTGCAGTCAAGTAGCACACTCTGTACAGTAAAAGAGGTTATAGCAGTCTGATTTAGGAAGAAGGAGCAAGATTTATTCAGATACAAACGTTTGTACAGACAGAGCTAACTATAAATGCAGGAAGAGATACAGGCTCCAGTGAACATATAGCTCTTCACTGACGAGCTGGCCTACTCCACCCACAGCAGCATTTCCACCTGGGCTAAACTTAGCAGAACAGGATCAGCTCTTCCACATTGTCGTAGCTGATAGTGAAGACGCCAAGAAGATCAGAGATGCAGGTCTGAGTTCAGGTCCAGAAGATTCACAGAAAACAAAACTGAAATTTATTAAGAGCCTCAAATGAAGACTTTGGTTCAGAAAAAGCTTCTTTTTTTTCTTTTTGTCACTTTAGAGGAGCAGACACCAGCCTTGTACACATAATTTCACATACTTTCAAGTTGCCATGGTGAACTTTTTAGAAAAAACATTGCGTATTTAGACGCAGGGGAAACAAAACTACCCATCTTGAGTGGTGTTTGTGAAAGAAAGACCTTGTTAGAGGTGGTGAGGCCGAGCAGAGGGTCAAGCTCTCTGTGTTAGGAATGTTTGTGCCTGTTGGAGGTATTTCCCCTCTTTGTTGTGATCAGTGTTGGGTCATTACTCAAAAAATAATGTATTGCACATATTACACAGAATACTTTTCTTAAAATAATGCAGTATGTTAATGAATTACTCCCAGGAGAAACTAATTCACTATAATACTTGTTGCATTACCTGTCTTATAATTATCAGTTAATAATATAAACCTATAGGCTACAGTCCCACACAAGTAACTGTTTTATTTTTCCACACTGACTTTAAGTTGTTAGAAGTTAGGGCTGCTTTCTCTGACACACTTCTCACACTCCATCACATCGGTTTTCTCATGTCAGCCTAATCGCAAAACAAATGTATTACTTGTAACAAAGTTATTCTACAAGGGAGAGAGTGAGTATAACCACAAACCCACAAATGTTGATTCATAAAATCATGTATGCTGCTCAGAGTAATGTCAAGCCTGACAGTGAATAACCATGGTTACAGAGGGATACTCCATGTTTCACTCAGAAGTTCTGATGACTCACAGTAAAAAATCTAATGTTGATATGACCATGCAAAAATCATGAGTGTATCACTGAAACCTAGTAAAATATGTGGTGTATGTACAGTCAATTACTTTTTTTTTTT
>NW_005187602.1:832204-846473 GCF_000239375.1 Pundamilia nyererei
CCCAAAAAAAAAACCCAGCAAAATTAAATGAAAAACGTGAATTAACTAAATATATAGCGATGTGCCTGCAGACCGACAGGTGGAACGGGCGCAGAACACATACTGCAGTGTTCTGCTGCATGTTAGTCAGCAGAACGCTGCCTAACATCTGTGGCTGCATTAAATATTGCAGCTGGGATTCAGTAGTGGCTCTAATGACTATTTTGCTCCAATAAAAAGCAGAGACAGAGGACGTGAGTTGCGCTCGACTGCAGGCTCTCCCTCGCCTGTTTACTACACAGAAGTTTACATCTTTGGTTTCTGTTCATTTACACATGCGTTCATCTTTTCTCCACACATTCCTCTTCTAACAAAAGGATCACATTCAGTAAGGTTCACATTTTAAATCCCCTTGGTTGCCTTGTGTTTTTTATGTATAAGTCTACAAAATAAAAATCCCTTATAGGTCCTCTTATTTATAACAAATCTGTAACTAAATTCTGCTGCTGTCTAGCTTCAAAAATGTGTCTGTGCAGTAGCGTTAACACTGCGATTAACCTGCTAAGCATTACCGTTGTAACCTTTCTTTATATCGTAACACGTGCAACAATACATCACAACAGGAAATAATAAAGAAATATATTCCACAATCTCCCAAAATTCCAAATATACGAGACTCTGTTTACATGTAGAAGCATACTGAGTGAGATCTAGGTTACGTAGAACTCATGTTAATCAGATAGATAGATAGATAGATAGATAGATAGATAGATAGAACTATATTAATCCCTTGGGTTTGTTTCTCCGAGAAATTCAGTAAAATGAAATGTCCCAATGACGGTGCACCTCTCTGCCGTGACCCGGATTCGAACCGGGGTTGCTGCGGCCACAACGCAGAGTACTGACCACTATACGATCACGGCGAGCTAACAGGTGTTGTGCCAAAGTAGTTTGGCACAACACCGGGACGCAGTCACACACTTATAAAACTTTTAGTGACTTCAGGATTAAAGGTGTGTCCAGGAGCTACATTTGCCACAAAATAAAACATACGCAGTACTGCAAGTGGAAAACAACTCTCACTACAACTGGCAGGAAAGTTCTTGTTCAGTCCATCAGACTAACACACAAGAAAAGGTTTTAGGCCTTTTATGTGCATTGCAATTAGTTAGCGCACGCTACTAACCTGTTTTATACAGAAAAGGCAGAGACAGGGGAAGAGCTGCGTTCTGTCTGCAGGCTCTTCCTTGTCTCAAGCTGGTTTTATGATAGAGCACAGCGAGCGTGTCTGCTGTCCGCTCCACTCCATACATTCTGTATTTAAGTAGAAGTACAGTCACTTGTATTAAAAAACACTCAATTGAAAGTTGGAGTACTGATTCAACTTCTTTATTCAAGTAAAAGTGAAAAAGTACATGCTGCAATGTACTCAAACTAAAAAGTAGCTTCTTCAAGGACAATTCTACCATCTATTTTATGCACAGGTGACTGTGATTTCTGCCATATTAATATAATACAAAAATAATGTTAGTACACAAGAATATAAATGGTATTCCAAACTAAAATCTAATTCTAATGAATGCACTCAGCCAGAATCCGTTTTTTCAGACACAAGCAGTAAGAGAATAAAGAAAAATATTGTCTGTCAGGGGTGAAAGTGAGATACAGCAGTATGATCTGCTGTGGCTCAGCATGGGGACAATACTAACGGTTCACAATCATTTCTAATGAGCTACAGCCTCCACACCAAGTTTTCTTAGTGTACAGGCTGTGATCAGCTGACCTGTTACACTTTGTGGATTGTGAACTGAGTTCAGTGAATGAATCTAAGCGCCATCATCTTAAATGTAAATTAATCTCTGCTACACTACTGCACAATGTAACCCAACAATGGCCACCACAGCCACTGTGTTCCACTGTGCTGGACTGTGTTCCAGTCCAGCACAGTGCTTTACTGTGAATTCACCACATTAATGCAAGCTAACCTCTTTATCCTGCACAAAACTACCCAGTATTTTCATGGAACATTTGAATAACACAAAGTTAGTATATAGTTAGTATAGATTCACAATATATAATATACAAGTCCATTATGTGATTAAAAAGGACATTATTTATTATTATATATCTTTAAGTCTGCAGTTTAGCTTAGTGTCACTAAGCAGTCCTTACCATTAAACCTAACCTCTCTTATTTTAGCCAATAACACTGCTCACAGACAGTCTGTGTGTTTGCTGACGGTTTTTGAGCAAGAAATGTTGAAACCTTCTTCTTCTGTAGCACTAGCTAGATGCTGACTACAACATAAGGACACCTGCACTCACCCACTTTAACCCCTGAGGATAAATGCTATAAATGATACAGCTGAACATAAAGCAACGAGACTCTTTTGAAAATGTATAAAAGGAGTAGAAAGTATAGATGTTTGTGTTAAAATGTAGGGAGGAAAAAGGGAAAAGTTGTCAGAAAAATAAATACTCAAGCACAGATAAGTACAGATACCTTTATTACATTTTTTTCATACTGTTATTTCTGCAATAATAAACAGGATTAATATCGTCTTGTTAATTAACACATTTAATATTATAACATAAATTACCTCTAAAATTATATTTTATTCAATTATTTATTTTATGGTTAAACCTTTTCTGTCCTTTAAACATTGAATTGCTTTACTTTCTCCCCTCGACATTATCATCTGTTCTAGAAAATAATAATGCTGAGCTGAGGGCTATGAGAAGATAAACATCACACTCTTATTCTTCTTGGGCACCTCCTGGACTTCCTATGTCCATCTGCTTGCCCTGAGCTGCTCTCCAGTTTGTGCCACTGATGTTAGACCTGTATGCGCTCTGCTCCACCCTCTGCAGTGCTGGTGGAGAAAGGATCTGACAGCGAGATTATGATGTTAGAAAGCTTTTAGTTACATGTACGTCTTTCTCTCTGACAGCAAAAGTTTTGGCAAAGGAACTCGTGGGGTTTCTGGTTTCACTTTGAAGGGAGCTATATACCGTAGATGCTCAGTGAACGACTCACCAGGCAACATGCAACAAGGCTTTCTTTTGAACATCACACTGATCTGAAGCTCACTGTGTGTGTTGTCGGGATAGACAAACAGTAGGTGCATGCATCACTGCTGGTAAAATGATCTCATTGCAGTTAACAGATTCACCTACAGACCAGCATAGGATCCGATTTTAGAATACATTTTTATCTACCCACTGATCTCACTCAAACTCTATCACGTTCAAAGTTTACTTGAAGTTTTCAAAGAACAGTGAAACACAAAAGCAAAAACAAAAGCAATTCCATGTGCAGGACCTGGAACAAAAAGCTACCTGCTAATTATTAAAATACTCAAATAGTAAACTTCTTGTGTGCAGCTGGTTAAAGGTGTTCCTGAGGTGCTGTACAAGTTACCATCATACTAGTGAGGAAGCCCTTTTTCTTACACAACAAATTAAGTTTCATTTTAAAATTCAGTTATCTCAATAAGTAAGAAAAAAATTGATTGCTTTAGTTTTATCATCTTCCCACAGTGCCTACAGTTAAAGGTAATACACTTGAAACCACTTCAATCATTCAATCAATCAATCAATCAATCTTTATTTATAAAGCACTTTTCATACAAAAAAAAATGTAGCACAAAGTGCTTTACATAGTTAAAAGCAGCCCACCCCACCCTCCAACTCACTCCCCGCACTCTCATTAACATTGACTTCTTCAATCATTTGTTAAACATGTCAATAAATGTACTGTTTTATTACAGTATAACCCTGAACTCAGAAGTTCTGTACAGTTTGTTACTGCTCAATAGTATCTGACCTCAATTTGCTTAAATGTTTTGCCAGTCTTCAATGTAAAATTCCTTTAGTTGTATGATGTTCAAAAGTTTTCTTTGATCTAATTCCTGCACAACATTTCATTGGCATTAAATTCTAGACTTTCATTAAACTCATTTGTCTTAAGCAGTTCTTGGTTGGTAGTGTGATTATCTTGTCATTTTTTTTAAAAAGTCCACTTTTGGTTCAACAACTTGCGGTCAGATTTTCCCAAATTACCTCAAAGCACACTTTGATACATTGCAAAATTTTAATTCCATAAATAAACCCAGCTGTTATCTCAGATGCGTTCTCTGCATCATCTTTAGGTTTCAATATGGATGCACAGACCAGCACATTTTTAGCCAAGTTTCTTGTGAGACTGTCCTTAGTTTTGCAAACAAGAACCAATCAAAGTGTGGGACATTGTCTAAGCCATGTGGGATGAGGGTAGGACGGGAAATAAAACACACACTTCAGAGGCAAACTGAAACCAGGTTATAGTAAAAGGTGTAGGAAAGATGAGTTCCTGAGCAAAGATTTAGTTGTTGGCACCAAATCAACCTCAGTCAATATAATTCTAATTGTACTGAACTGAGGATGTGACAAATTCTTTGTGCCAAGTATTTCCATGAAACAAGCAGATCATTTTATTGATAGTTAAAATTTCAGAAAGAATCAAGTGTTTACTTTTCATCAGCTTCTCTGTATATTGTGACCTTTCTAGATTTCATATACAAAAATGTGCTGCAGTTTATTTTGGATGATACAGATTAATAGTGGAAACATCTGTTGGTCTGTTTTAATTTTGTTTTTCTCCCCATAAAACAAGTGGCGACTGGTTTATTTCTGATTCTTTGTAACTGCAGGAGTCACACAACAGAGACAGAAGACAGAGTGCAGCAAGGTGACTGCAACGGACACCCAAGGTCAAAGGTCAAACAAGAAATGTGCTGCTCAGCAGATTCTACAACAGCACTCGCTTGTCTTCTGATGACCTCAAACCCAATCTGTCCAAGCAAGTGTGTCCGCCACCTCCCTAAAACGTGGTGGACATACACTGACAAAGCACAAACACACAGCAGAAAGTGTGTACGCACACACACACACACACACACACACACACACACACACACACACACACACACACACACACACCGTGTAAAAACAGTGTTGAACACGTCATCAACTTTCTAGGAAAATATATTTCTAAAGGTGCTACTGGCATGAAATCTATCTACAGCATTATTTAAATAACCCCGTCCCCAAATCTAACTAACCCCAGATATTGCTAACAGCCCATCCAATCCACAAATGCAAAGAAATCAAATCATTTCTTTGCAATCAAACCAGCAAAATCAAACCAACAAATTGTGTAATAATGAGAAATGACACAGGGATAGAGAGGTGCAAAAAGTCGTGACAACAGCTGAAATCTATCAGTAATTAGAGAGCAAGCCTGCCACTTAGTGCAAATTAATATCAGCCGGCTCAGTCCAACTGAAGGCCTGTAAAAAGGTGTGTAATTCCCAACGTGTCACACAAGAACCAGCTCATGATTGGTAAAACCAGTAGGCCCTTTCAAGATGGTCACAGCCTTATTGGTGCTAAACATATGCATATTACCCCAACAACACCACACCAACAGTGAAGTTTGGAGGTGGGAACATCATGGTGTGGGGCTGTTTTTCAACCAATGGCGCTGACACGCTTCATATAACTGAGGGAAGGATAAATGTGAACATTTACCGAGACATCCTGCCATCTTCCAGGATGATGAAGATGAAACGGAGGTGGATGTTTTCACCAAGACAATGATCGCAAACACACAAGGAAACTCTCAATTGGCTTTCGAAAAAGAAAAAAAAAAGATGGCTCAGCCAATCACCTGACCTGAATCCAATTGAAAATATATGGAAAGAACTAAAGCTAAGAGTTTGCGGGATGGACGGAACCGTCAGGCTTTCATGGCCAAAATCACATTGTGTGTCCAAAACTGCTTACCATCACCATTGTTCATTTACAAAATCTGTACAGTATTCATCGCTACTTTACTCAAATAATGTAAACTAACCAGCCAAACAACAACTCACCCATAAGCCTTTATGAGCTGCTGGGCCATTCCGGCCTCAAAGATCCCAGCAAGCTTCACTATCAGAGCCTCTGTTCAGTGTCCAGCCACGTCGCTACCTGATTCAGGTTCCCCTCACTCTTCTATCAAGCTCTCTCATTATCCAGAATTTCTTCTGATTTCTTCTCCTGGCATTCCTTTTTGCTGGCACCTTCCCTTAACTCCCAGTCCCAAGCTTGCCTACCAGTTACATATTTGCAACAATCTTTGACCTTTGTAACATACAGTCATCACTGGTTCCAGTGCATGACTTCTTTGGGGATCTGCCTGAAGCCGTTCCCAAACTGCAGCCTTGATTCATGCTCAAGCCATTATCTACTAGAAGTGGTGTCAAAACTAAAATGAGGATGTGGTCCCTATTTGTCCCTTTGGCTGTGAGTGACTGTGCCCCATTAAAGCTTTTTTATTTTCTAAAAGAAAAAAAAAAGAAAAAAAACCATTCTCCTCCATTAAGGTCATTCCTAACACTCACTGACATCATCATTAACAAACTGCTCCTTTTTGAAAAACATTAAAAAAACAGCCACATGTGCAAAAAAATAACATTTAACATTAAACTCAAACAACACTACACACACAAACACAAACACACACACACAGAGACACACACACCTACCTTTCCTCTGGCTATCAGCAGTTAATAAATAAGGGAAATGAGCAGAAAGAGCTCATTAATATCAGTGAAGGTGAGCTGCTAACAGCCCCAGGAGACTGCTACTGTTTATACATGAGAGGGAGAGGGAGAGAGGGGTGGTGGTGGGTGGTGAGGGTGTTCTCCAGAGCTAAAAAATAAAACAACAATGCCACTCCTTGAATGGTCATTCGAGGCCGGCACCACAAAGCCTGTCAGTTTCTCTTCTTTTACACACGCATGCATTATTAGCACATAGGCACTGCATTGACATTGCTCCACCGTGTATGAAGAGAGTTCCAAATATTTCCTTTTTTCCATTCCTGAGATATTTCCATTACATCACTATGTGCAGCACTTTCACGTCATAGCCTGGAGGTCCTGGGTTTGACTTTGGATGAATCTGAATGTGAGTGTGATCAGCTGTGATACCCCTGACGAGCTGCCACAGGTTTACACTCGATAGCTGAGATCTGGTTCTGGTTTCTGGTCCTCTCACTGTAGTCTCCCCTCTGTCTCTCAAGGCTCTCAGTTACAAAAAGAACAGAGCTCTTTGTGTTTTTGTCCTTGTGCATGAATGTGTTTCAGCATTTGTTTTGGCCTGGGTGTTACTGTGACCTTGGCTGGACTAATTATTTCTATGCAGAACACAGAGGTACAGCAGCGACTCATAAACAGTTTTACGAGGATGGACTCTAGCAATTAATTCGTCTTTGACACACAAACAGAGTCATATCGAACATTTTCTGTCTAATTTTTAATATATTAAATAAATTATATATATATCTAAATGTGTATTATTCATTTTGATATGGCAAAAATAGAACAGATGTTGTTTCTTACGTTAAATATATTTATACTACGTGCGCACAGAGCTGGGTCTGAACTCATTTGTAATATATCTATATCATGGCTAAAGCACTTCTGGATGGATGCAAACTGCATTTCGTTGCCTTGTACCTGTGACATGTGCAATAACAATAAAGTTGAATTCTATTCTATTCTATTCTATTCTATTTCTCAATGACGAAATAACAACTGTAACGAGAAGCAACTGATGACAGCTTATTGCTGAAACATGTCTTTTTTGCCCTTTACTAAAAGTAGAGCAAGAGAGTGTGCTTTCTCTCTGTGCTTTCTCTCTGTGATTTCTCTCTTTTCTCAAAGTAACAACTGAACCTCTGTGATAACAATGCAGCAGTTTTATTTAGCATATAAAAAAGCTGAGTGATTGTATAATACACTATGAAGACAATACAAAAATGTTTCTTTACCTGTAAAGATTTTTTTTTGCTCCCTAAACTGGAAACTCTTTAATAATTCAAATAGTTGGACAACTTAGTGTTTAATCAGACTGTTCTGTTCCTCTTTTTTCTTTTTTGATGCCCTGTCGAGCAAGACCAGGTGGCCAGCATGTCCTGTAGATGTAGTAGAATGGAGTCCTATAGCAAATTATTCAAATTAAGACCAAACTGTCTGTCTTGTTAGACTTTATTTTAAGATGAGCCAGCCTAAACATTAGCATGGATGATCAGTATAATTAAATACACATAATATTTAATTATGCGTATGTCAATATCTGTGACATACACATTTTTGTAAGCAGTATTCATTCATAAGCATTGATTCATATAGATTCAAATAGGATTTTTATAATGTTCTGTATATCTGTGGGCTTCCAAAAAGCCTTATTGTTTATAAAATATTGCATTAAATGATTTTAAATTACTGCTAAATATTTTAAATGTGTTATTTTTGTGTTGGTAGATAGATATGCATGAACATTCAGAATGATGGACTCAATTGCAGGACACTGAAAGGGGTTAGCACAGGTTTATTGACAGGATGTGGCAAAAAGGCAAGAAAAAAAAACACTGTCTGTAATGCTGCTGGTTCCCAGAGTGGGCAGACACTCGCTATCACACATACTTGAGGGTATCCAAAATGCTTAGAGGTCTGCACAGAAACAGAGGTTATTTCCAAAAGTGCAATGGCTGCTTCAGTCTTAAGAAACCATCTTGATGACCAGAAATGGTAGGTGAAACTTTGACAGGAAGGCGGAGAAACCCGGGCAACCAGGGTTACCTTTGAGAGAGGTAAACAGAATTTGCGGTATATGATACTGACTTCATTGTTGTAAAGCTGGTTCAACCACAGGTGAACAAAACGTTGTAAAAGACAACCTTAATTTCACTCAAATACCAACCAGCAGCAATAATACATGACTGAGTAAACATACACACAGAACCCAAAGGAAAAGGGGAACAACATCAGATTTGGACTTGGATTTGGACTGGCAATAAGTACAGGTCTCAGAAATAATACTTTCTGGGTTTGGGGGTGTTGATCTGCACCGAGCCAAGCTAATCCAAGTCTGGAGGTGGTGCCGGTGCCATGGCTTTGATCTGCCTCCTTCCTGCCTGGGAGCATTTCGTTACAGTTGTGAGCAGTGCCGATGAAAAGCTGATGTGTTTAAAAAGAAAATTGATGACAAAACAAATAAAGAAGGTCAGGAGGATCAACAGTGTGGACTCTATGGGGCTGCATTTCAGTCAGTGTAGTTGGGGATCTTATTTATCTGGTCTCCAAACAGGTAAACATGACTCAGCTGCAGAATCATCAGGTCAATCACATAGTGGGCAGGGCCAAGAGTCAGCTCTACAAAGCCACCTTTTGCACAGGTGAACCTGTTTCAAACAGATGAAACACAGCAAACACATGCCTGACAAAATGATCCGAATCTTTTTTTGTCTCGTTTGTGGTGCTTTAGCAGCAGCTCGGGAGTCCAACCAGATCCTCCATCCTGCAGCCAACAGGTTTGGAAACCACAGTGCAAACCAGCAAGTCCAGAGACCAGCAGGTACACAACACACGAAGTGATGATTTTTCATTTCTCTAGAAGTTTAATATGTATTTTTGTATATTACAAATAAATATAATCTTAATTTTTATCTAAAATGAGGTCAAATCAATCATCAGAGCAATAACATTTATGCTTACTGCATCATTTCTAATTCTGATGAATCTTATGAATTTCATTGTGTTGTATGCATAGTACAGTATAGGTGTTATGGTGTATGGTGTCGTACACAATTTCTCAGTTTAGTAGTGAGAAGCTGTAATTTTCTCACTACTGCTCACTGTGGCTTAATACCAAATGACTTTCATTGGTGCTACACTGGTAAGGAAACAATCCTTGGACAGTCTCTACTAAAATATTTGCAAGTTTTGTTTATTAAAGATATCTTTGGGTTTTGCAGACAAAAAACCTTTTTGAGACTGGGCTGGCTGTTGTTGAACTGCACAACTGTTCAGCACTAAAAGAACAAAACAAACTGAGAGAAGCCATATTTCTTTGTAAGCTGTCCAACAGAAGGAACCACCTTTCCTTGAACCATTGTCTTGGAGATTTCCAGAGGAACCAACTAAAGATGAACCTCGTTTCCCTCCAAACTTTGAGTTGAGAACTCCAATGGCACCTGAAAGCATCAAAGTCATCTGTGGGGAAAACTCGATCAGAGTGGAAGCCAAGAGAGACCTGTTGGGGTCTGGTGTTCTGGTTCAGACTACAGATGTCACACTGGGAGGATGTGCTGCTACAGAGGAAGATCCTAAGGCTCAGATTCTAATCTTTGAGTCAGAGCTTCATGGCTGTGGCAGTCAGTTACTGGTGAGGCTTAAATGTTCAAATTAATATGCACTTTCACCAAGGTCTGACATTTCCTTTTCCTGTTTCTTTGTTAGATTCTTCACCATCTCTGGTATTCAGTCGATAAAATAATTATGTTGGCATAAATCAACAGTGGTGTTTGGGTTTTAATTGTGTTTGACTTAGGAACTAGTCAAGACGAACTGCAGACCAATCAGTAGGAATATGTGTTCATACTAGTGTTTGTGTGAAAGTTCACATTAATGGAACTTGAAATGTTCTTACAACTATACTTCAGATGTCTGAGGAGTCATTCATTTATGTGTTCACACTGCTCTACACGCCCAGCCCTCTGGGGGGCAGTCCCATCGTCCGAACTATAGATGTCTCCGTCAGCATCGAGTGTCACTACCGGAGGTCAGGCTTTTTTATTTTTCTAACTCAACCAAAAGGATGTCTTTTTGATAAAGCTGGACCCTGAAGTCAGACTCTGTCAAAGTTTTTCTTTTTCAGGTGTTTGCAGTTGGGTTTTGTTTTGTGTTTTAGGAAGAATGATGTGAGCAGTGATGTGCTGAAGCCAAATTGGGCTCCTTTCAGTGAGACCAAAGCATCAGAGGAAAGTCTCTACTTCTCCCTCAGATTAATGACTGGTGGGTCTCTTTGTTGTTCACATATTACAGTAACTTTTCAGGTCCTCTGATTGCGTACGTTCTCTTCTTTTTGTGCTGTATCTTTCAGATAACTGGCAGTTCCCTCGTTCAAGTACTCAGTTTTTTCTGGGAGACATGATGAAGTTTGAAGCTTCAGTTGAACAGTTTCACCACATCCCTCTCAGAGTAACTGTAGACAGCTGTGTGGCAACTGTGGTCCCAAACGTGGACACTGTCCCTCGATACGCATTCTTGGGAAATAATGGGTCAGTTTACTGTACTCTGTAACCCAAAAATATGTTTATGTTGTTACTTGTATGTTTTAGCCTTGCTCTTCTAAATGTGAGTTTAATATGAGAGTTCTGTGTTGTGTACAGGTGTATGTTTGACAGTCAGCTGACAGGCTCCAGCTCTCACTTCCTGCCTCAGTCTCACAAAGACAAACTACAATTTGAGTTGGAGGCCTTCAGGTTCCAGCACGGAAACAGTGGTGTGGTAAGATATGCAACAGCTTTCCTGCCAGGCAGATGCTGCTTTCACATCATTGCTCAGAAATGTAGATTTTGCTTCTTTGTATGTGTCTCGTTAGATATACATTACCTGCAGCCTGAGGGCCACGGAAGCTGCTGCAAATGTCAATGCCACCAACAAAGCCTGTTCATTCTCCAGTGGGTAAGACACTAGCAGTGTTACTACAAAACTCCCATCCTCAAATTTCATCTTCAGTTGCTTAAAAGGATTTTAATTTTAACTCTGTAGTATTTTAGGACTAGTACCAATTTCTTGATTAGAAAGACAAAAATAATAATAGTATGCTCATTGTATTTGGTGCACTCAGCTAACTAACAAGTACGAGGAGTAAGTAAGAGAAACCTTTTTGAATGACAGGTGGAGGGAGGCCAGTGGTATCCATCATGCCTGCTCCTGCTGTGACACAGACTGCAGGGCAGGCACAAAGAGCAGCCTGACTGTACAGGGTAAGCAGCAACACGCACTCACTCACATAAAATTTACACGAATAAATATTTTTCTCAGTTCCAATACAAAAATTGATACAAATATTAAGGTTGATGTCACACTGTTTATCTGTTGAAGGTACAAAGTGGGAACAGGAAATGGCTGTTGGACCAATCACAGTAAAGGAGAAACCTCTAAGATGAAAAAGGACTTTATTCAATAATAAAGGTCTTTTACACTAATTAGGCCCAAGTTTGTGTCCTTGGTTTGTTTTAAGGTCGGAGTTAAATCAAAAAAATGGAAAACTTGTAGGAAACTTGTTTTTCTTTTTGAAATGTAATTTCTACTACGGAGCAGATTTTGAGGTTTAGCTTTTTGTTTGTTTAATTTAGGTGTGAATTCTTAGTTTTGTTCTAAGAGGAAATGCTGTTTCAGGATTAATCTGTTTATGAATATGAAATCTGGCAGTTTTAGTGTGAAAGAATTAGTTGGCCTGTACAGTCCTAAACCCTGTGGGAAGACTTCCTACCGTAGAAGAGTTAAAGCTATTGTAACAGCAAAGAGTGGGCCTACATCATGGTAAATACTAGATTAAGTATCTAATGTCACCCTAGTTCATGTGCATGTGAGATGGATGAGCAAATATTTTTGGCAATGCGGTGTATTACAAATCATTCAGCAGTCACTGGTGCTGCATAGGGCCAGCTACTCTGCTCTTCCACCATTATCCATTTTGAATGACATCACCTGAGTAGACACAGCTGGGAAAGCCTTGTCGCCATGTATCAGAGAGGATTGTTCTCCTGACCTACACCATCAACTTCACCCTCAAGCCACCTTTCCTCATCACTGCTTGAGCTGTGGGGACATCAGCATCCATCATGGGCCAGCGGGGAGCTACCTGTCTGAGTCATCAGTCTCTGCCTTCAGTTTCTCAGGGGAGGAGAGGATGGCTGCTGACTGACCTTAAACAAAGGTCAGGCTCAAAAGTCTTGAAATTTAAATTTCACTGAATTGACCAAATAACTTGATCTAAAGAAATATTGGTGAACTTTGTAGAAAATTTAGTTTACTTTAAAAAATGTTTAACTGATACAGCCCGATGAATTCTCATATCTTTGCTATTTGAATTAGTGGCAACTTCACCTAATAAACTAGTTAGTATTTACAATAAATGATAAGCTACAGTCGAGCTACTAAATTTGCTCATCTTAAATTTATCGATTAAATATCCTCCCTAACTAGGCTCAGTGATGTGTAAATCCTTACATGAATAAATGCTGAAAGCTACACTCTGCCATTTTCAGATCTTGCAAAGCTGTCCAATGGACCAAAGGGGGACCTTAATTTTGGACTTTTCCCTGTGTTTTGTCCTTAAAAATGAATTATATTATGAATCATCTGAGCCAAAAGACATGCTGTGGAAGAGGGCCAGAGATTAATAACTAATGATTAAATGCAGAGTGGCATATAAACACAGTGAGTTTAAAAGGAAAAAAGTGAAGAAGAAACACCCAGTGATTATGGGAAGCCCCCAGCAGCATAGACCTTTTACAGTGTAACTAAGGGATGATTCAGGATCACAGATCCAGCCCTAACTATATACTTTTTCAAATAGTTTTAATCCTAGTTTGTAGATGGGGTGTCTGTTTCCCAAATCCAAACTGGGAGCTGGTTCCACAAAGACAAACCTAGATGCTGAAGGCTCTGCCTCCCATTCTACTTTTGAATACCCTCAGAATTAAACCAGTAAACCAGCAGTCTGTGAGCAAAGTGCTCTGATGGGGTGATATGGTACTAGAAGATCATTAAGATGAGATGGGGCCTGATTATTCAAGACTTTGTGAGGAGAAGAATATTTAATTAGATTCCGGATTTTACAGGGAGCCAAAGAAGAGAAGCCAACATTGGAAAAGCATGCTTTCACTGTGCAGTCCCCGTCAGTACTCTTGGTGCAGCATTGTAGATCAGCTAAAGACTTTTCAGGGACTTTTTTTTTTTTTCTATTATAGGACATCCTAATAATCATAAATTGCAGTAGTCCAGCCTAGAAGTAATAAATGCATGAATCACTCTAAGACAGGATAATTCTCATTTTAGAGATATTGCACAAATGGAATCAGAATACTTTATTGATCCCTAGGGGAAATTATTTTTATCATTATAAGCAGTCCTACATGCTTGTGTAATAGTTGCATTGCAGAACAAATCCTGGTCAAAAAATAATTTTGAAAATAATTACTGAAGTTCACTCAGAAAGATCAATTGGATAAAATGAGTGTAAAATAATATTAATGATACTGGAAGTAGCTGTAAATGTTATATCTGTGAGATGATTATGAGTATTTTTTTTCTGTAATGTTTAAATTTTTATTTGTGAAAAATTCATGAAGTTTTTACTGGTTAACGCTAAAGAAATGGTTGTCTCAACAGTGCTCTGACTTTTTGTCA
>NW_005187602.1:846621-878632 GCF_000239375.1 Pundamilia nyererei
TTTTTTTTTTTCAGGCTAAATGATAATATTCTAAATGAGTGAGACACCACTTTCTTCTCCAGCTTATGAGTTGTCTGTTTTAAGGTTCACATTATACCAGGGAGTCGAGTTACTCTGATCGGAGTCTTGCTTTTTCAGGAGCTACACTACAGTCATATGGAGTGAAGATGTGAAATTATTAAGACAATCGGCCTCTGTGGGAGTAGCTTTCAGGTAGCTGCTCTGTACTGTGTTGGCACATGGCATTGAAGGAGATGGACAGTGGATGAATTATATGCTTAAATTTGCACCACTTTTACCTTTAATGAATAGTATTCCTATTCCCCTTTAACTTTGTGTTTTGTGCATTTTTTTCTTTTTAAACATTTGGTCCAAGCACCTCAAATAAATAAATTAATGTTATTCTTATTTATCCATTTTCTGATTTTATTATATATCTTTATTTATTTTCATTTATGGGACAAGGTCTATATGGGCTGCTAGGTTGTTGTTGTTTGTTTGTTTGTTTTTTACTTTTTTTGCCTTTTTGTAACAAGACCAAATCAGGTTGCATATGACAGACAACCTCCGTTTGAGTTGAAACCCTTGTTTAAAGCTCATATCAAAACGGGTTTTGAAAAAGGATCAAATATGCAATTAAGAATGATTGTTACTTCCTCTTGTATTTTGTTTTCCTCGTAGCTTTAGCTGTGCTGGCATTACTTATTTTGTGGTGTTTTGTTTTTTTTGTTTGTTTGAACCAAAAAAAAAGAAATGTAGTGTTTGTGAAGATGGAGATGGTAAGTAACCTTAGACCGTGACAGCAGCTCCCCCTGCTGTTGCTGAGTGAGGTTGTCTGGTTTGCTTTAAAAATGGAAGAACTGACTCTAATTTTGGCAACGTTATGTTTTGGAAAAAACAAAGTCCGAATATACTAAGGGGTGGCGCATTGTTTTGTTTTTTTTTTTTCACGTTTGATTTTTGATTCTCGTTTTGTTTTGTTATTTGTTTGTTATACACAGGTTTAAAGTGGGATAAATTATGCCATCTAAAGAGGTGGAGTTAAAGCAGGGGCAGGGGAACTCCAGTCCTCATGGGGCGGTGTCCTGCAGGTTTTAGATGTGTCCTTGATCCAACACAGCTGATTTTAAATGGCTAAACTCCTCAACATGTCTTGAAGTTCTCCAGAGGCCTGGAGTTCGTTCTCTCATGTTTGCATGGGTTCTTTGTGGGTACTCTGCCTTCCGCCCACAATCCAAAGATATGCAGTTAATGGGGTTAAGTTAAAATGGTAATTCCAAATTGGCCATAGGTGTGAATGTGAGTGCCAATGGTTGTCAGTCTCTATGCCCCACCACAGACTGGCCACCTGTCCAGGGTGTACCTCTCGCTGGGTAGGCTCCAGCCCCCTTGCGACCCTAACAATGATAAGCAGAAGAGAATTAATGGATTTCCACCTTTGTTGTTGTTGTTTTAAACTTTTCAGTATTTCACTCCACTGTATTTCAGGGACATTTACAGTACTGCTACAGTACTTTGATCCTTTAGGTTACATTTGTGACTGTACTTTTACACTTTTACTCATTTGGGAGTAATTTAGCAGTAATTTTTATTCAGCATTTTTTCCTGACATTTGGGGTTGTTATGAAGATCTGAGTAAGTTGCAATGTGTCTGTCACAAATATCGGTAAGGTACAGCTGGTCAGAGTTTTGAAATGGCTCTGGTCAAAGCCATGTCAGAGCTTATTGGCTCTGGTTGCCCTAGAATAACAGTCAGCTGATTACAGTTCTTGGACCTGAGGAGGAAAGTACAACCTGGATTACTTTTAAACAATTCAGATAATCTACAAAGCTATAAATGACACATTATCATTGAACTTTCAAAGGGAATTCAGTTATAGGGAGGGATCGCAGTCTGAAGGGTATGTGGGATTTTAAAGTTCAAGTGTGAGGACCACAGGGAGGAATTTTTGTATTTCTGGTTTGAGGGGCCAAAACATCAAGTGCTCTAAATGGGGACTTTGTACTGAAGAGGATTAGGGACACTTGGGTGGGCGTCTTTTCCAAAATTCTGGGGGAAAAGTTGTTTATATCAGCTTCATTAATTGTTTCGCACTTCGTCCTGAAAAACAATCAAAACAGAGACAAGGTTTCCAGGACGGTTTAACTTTGAGCATCTAAACTGTATATTCAATTTGGACAGTTCAATGCGGTTACTTGCCAAAATATTTGAATTACGAAACACGTAGATCGGGTTTTCTGAAGGCACCTGAATGCACCACAAAGCCCCTCCTATATCCGGTGAGAAACCGCTATCAGCCAGAAAATTGTACCGACTTGGAGTCCGTTACATGGGTATACAGTAACAGAAATCCCCGTCGTTTAAAAAAAGTACTTATTTTCGAAGTTCGGGGCCTCTAAGGGAAACTCACAGACAACATGCCCGGGGAAAGGTAACCGTACTCGGAGTGCTGCTGCCTCCTCATCCGGCTAAAGGACGGAGCAAGACGGCTAAACGCCAATGGAGAGGCCGGGTAGGCTGCTGCTGCAGTCGGAGCTCCGCGTCAGAAATGCCGCGTACGATGTAAGCCTGAGCCGGTCACTGCTCATCTGGAAGAGACGGACCTCTAGTCCCGTGTACCACCCGTTCAGACCCAGTAAGATCCGTGATTAATGTGTCTGCATGCCTTTGTCTATGTGTCTTAATATATCTCTCTGTTGGCCTTTAAGCGCACCGCGACATCCTGTGTGATAAACAAAGAACTCAGAGAAAACGTGAAAGGGGACACACAGCAGTGTTTGGACCTGTGGATATCATGCCGTTAACTTTCCGCTCTGAGCACAATGTATCCGGACTGTAGGACCATATGAGATATGATACATCCGGTTACATAACACTCATCATCCAGTCTGACAGTGGAGGTCACTGAGGCTGCAAGCTGCAGGGACGAACAAACACACCAAACCTCATAATTTTAGAATATTTTAACCACAAACAACATAATGAAAAATCACAGTTTTTCAAGTAGCAGAGGGTTGAGTGATTTATTCAGTAGACGTGCTTTTGTTTGTGAGCCATTGTGTCCAGCTGACGAAGGCAATTGCACCATTCACTTTATTTTAAATCCGTTTTGGACACGTCCACTTCCTTAAAAACATATCATGCTATGTTTGAATGGAACTGGCTACTTGATGTTTTGCTGTAAAATCTGTAACATTTTTATAAGTTTTCGTCTGAAGGTTATGGGATTGTTACATAGGAAGTTTATCGAATACAGAGACTTGTTAACAGTTTCCACTACGAGATTTTAAAGAAGGATACTGCACTTAAATGCCACAGCAGTATCAAAAAGAGTACTCAAAGTAAGTACAAAATCTCCAGATGTGAAAGCGAGCCCCCTACTCACATTTCTCTCACACCGTCAGTCCCAAATTAACTGGTTTACATATGAACCAGTGTGTGTTGAATAACATGGTCACACTGAGTTTGTGTTAAAGGTTACTGGCTAACCTCATGTACTTAATTACTTCTCTGTTGTTGATTTGTGACTGTAACATATTACGAATCGATCACCCGATCATTGTGTTGTCGTTTGAAATGTAGATGTACCCTTCAGTGTGAGCACAACAAATAAATAAAAAAACAAAATAACGTTTCATAAACAAAGGTTTTATATTTTTATATTTCTTAATACTTTAATTCTAATTTAACATTATCAGTGACATATTCAGATCAGTATAACTGTAAAGCTGGGTGGCTCTTGCTAATCGTCTGATATGCATCACTGCCCCGGTCAGGGATGTAATCATTGCTTTATGTAAATACCATGGAGTCAGGACAGACTGTTTTACAGTATTTGCCTGCTAACACAAACCTTTTGTAGTGTAAACCTGTATCATTGAACATAACAAAGATTGATAATATGTACTATTCGTGGACAGTCACATTGTCTAATACATGAACACATTAATGATGAATCATTTGAGATGATCATGGTGAACAGAAGTGTTTTGGTCTCTGTTAGAATCCAGTTAAAACCTCAGTAGAGACTACCACAGTCATTCACCTCAATATATCTTAACATAATCCTGAGTTTTATTTTGTTTGGGGAGTTAAAATATCAAAATAAGCCAAATTTGTGGTTTGCATTTGTTGTTAACCTCCCTGTGTACTCTGTGTTAAGGTTTCAGTTTGATAGTCTACATGTTTTTGCCATTTACTGCCACTTGGGGGCAGTAAACTACTGTAATGTTCATAACTATTGTTTGTTTATACACTTTTTTTGTTTTTTTTTACTCCTCTCCAGAGTGTAGATGTCTATAGCTTCAACATCTCAAAAGTGAGCGTAATACTTTCTAATAGCCAGCAGGGGGAGACTCTTGTTGTATTGTATTGTATCTTTATTTCAGACATATACAGAAAAAAACAATATATACACCAGTACACATACTTGCATTTACAAATACGAATATATATGTAAATACACACACGTATGTGCTCAGATAGAACAAAAAATAAAATAAAACAAAGTCTAAATGACATGAAATGACAATTATTAGGTCTGAAATGGAGTAGGAAGAAGTATAACATACTTGTACAGAAGTCTGTGGATGAATGTCTCTCAGCTCCTTCACTTTATGAAGCTCATTCACTATTTTTATATCATGGTTAACAGAACATTAAGTCAGTTACAGTGGCTATTTTCATGTTTTATAGACAGTCTATGCTTACGGCTTTATAGAGGAGTAAAATCAAGCGTTAAAACGATGAACTTTCTCCACGGGAGCCATTGTTTGCGCTTCTCGTGTGCGGTTTATTTATCCTTTTTTTTTTCTTCTTCTACCTCTTTGTGATGAAAGGTTTCTTTTTCCTGTTTTAATGCAACTTTTCAACAGGTTGAAATGCACATTGAGGCATGGAGGCAAGCTTTGCTTTTTACACCAAAGAACTTGAATCTTTAAAATTTTAACTAAAGAGTTGGGCATCTCTGGTGGATCATCAATGACTCACCTCACACTGCCTGTTAAAATGATCCCAACTGTTACTGCAGGAGGTGCGTGACAGTGTTTGTTTGTCAGCAGGTTACTTCTCTTCTGTTTCATCTGAGTTGGTCAGGGTTCAGTTGTTTCCAGTGTCATGGTGACAACAGCTGTGTGTGTAAAACTGAAACACACACCAACATGTGTTTTGTATTTCAGTTGTGAATTTTTTATGTGTCCTAGTTTCTGTCTGTCTGCTGCTGGGGGTGTTGAAACGCTAAACTTTGTTGTCTGGGTCAACTTTGCTAGCGAGAGACAGAGAGAGGCGTCGAAAGGCTGCTCCAACGGAACTTATTGTTTCAGAGGAAAACACGAACACAGTGTACAGTCGAGTCTTAATAATAGCTTACTTACAACTGGGCTCGTCAGGCACTCTTTTTGGCTGCAGTGGTTATTATTATATTTACATGCTTCCAGCTCCCGTTTCTGGTTGGTGACAACTCGTACTTTTCCACTCTCCTTTTTCTCCCTCCCTCGCGCTCACAGACGCATAACGGCAGTCCATTCTCCCTGCAGCACGGACTACACTGCCCATGAGGCTATATTCTTTAGGGCTATGCCTGTAACACTCTGCCTATTGCCTTCTTATTAAATAATTTTTGTCAATAATTTTTAAAAATATTTCTTCGCATCGTTCTGCGGGCCACAAATAGAGGTGACATGGGCTGTGAGATTGACACACAGGCATTAGAGCCGCGTTTTGTTTGTTTTTCCTCTGGTGTGGAATTACCAAAAATAGAGAGAGCATAGCCTAATATATGAAACAGGAAAAGACCGTGCCGTGTAATCCATTTATTTCAACAAAGTAACTGTATTCTGAATACCACCCTTTTAAACGGTAACTGTAACGGAATACAGTTACTCATATTTTGTATTTTAAATACGTAACGGCGGTACATGTATTCCGTTACTCCCCAACACTGAATACAGTGCAGCATTATTTACAAAGTGTGCACAATGAGATATTTGAATTTAAGAACTGAATGGGTGAACAGTATAGTGAATATTAAGAATATAACTGTAGCTTGTAATATCCCCCTAACGCCTGTATTATAAAGCAAGTTCACCATGCCCAGGATATCTTTTTCCTTATCTGGCTTCGCTCATCTTAGAATCAGCAGTCCTGCTAAGCAGTCACATGTAGCTTCTTATCAACTCGGTAAGTCAACCCAGGGTTTTTTCCAGTGTAGCTAAAAGCACGTGGCCATAAAAGAGGTAGTTTGCAGCATATGATTAATCATAGACATGAAGACATACCAGCAGAACGGCAGCATTTTAAAAGAAAAAGAAATCTATGAGTAACTATGAGTAGGCATGAAATATGGTGTAAATGCATCTTTATACCTGACGATGTGTGACCTATAGATTAAGAGCTCTGAGTAAATTAGGCTGAAGGAACTCTATGTAGAGATCTGACTCACCAGAGAGCCCATAATACAATGCCTTCCATCCATCCATCCATCCATCCATCCATCCATCCATCCATCCATCCATCCAACTTCAGCTTATACCCATAGGAGGGGTCCACCCTGGACAGTTTGCCATTCACACCTATAGCCATTTTAGAATCGCCATTAACACGCATGTCTTCGCACTGCGGGAGGAAGTTGTAAACTCCACACTGAGTTTGCATTCTTTCCCAGTGCTTGTGTGGGTTCTTCACATACTGAAAAATTGATTATGATTTGTGAGATTATTGTGTGTTTGCAATATGCTGAGTATTGCATTGTGAAGCATACAGACTGATCGACAGTGTCATTAAAACCTGTCATGTTGCATGCACCTGACAGACTAAACTGTTTGTATTACAGTCTATTCCAATTCATTTTTAATGCAAATGTGTAGACTAGCGTGCACATAGTGTACAGGTATTGTGTATGTAAGACAGCAGTCAGCAGTTGTCCTCTGAGATGATGAGCTGCTATCCTTTCAGCTGTACTCAAACGTTCCTCAGCTTTATGCATCACTTCTCTGAGCCAGACTGTGTCTGTGGAAAGAACTGGGAGGTAACTTTTTCAAATTGTCTCCAGTGTCTGATGTGTTTTCCTTTAAGTGCATGTGATGTTAGCTTTGTCGTCTTTGGCTATCAGTCTTCCATCATGGTAAGGTGCGAAAGGAGCTGTCAATTCTCAATTCAAGTCCATTTTTGATTTAGACACAGATGGCATTTACTGATTTCTTTCAATACCAGCTTTGCCCCACATTTCAGTTTACCTCACAAGAAAAAGCCGACAGCACCATCTGGTGGACTGAAGAAGCAGCTGAGTTTTTTATTGTAACTAAAAAGTTCAGTTTTTATTTGCAGTCCATGCAAACTTTATCTCTGTATTGTCCCTATATTGATGCGATGTTGCCGTGGAAAATACTGGAATACTTAATTACTTTTTTTTTTCTTCACCCCCACCTGTAGTAGCCAGAAAGGAAGGCTGATTTAAAAACATGTAGACTATAAAGTTAAAAGGTGACTTGGTATCCTCATTCATTTAGGCACTTGTTGATCTGAAACCAAAGTTACATTTTTTTCTGATTGTCTTAGGTTAACTTACTCTCTATCTGCTAATTACAGTGTTACCTGTATGGTTTTCCTGCAGGATTTTGTGTTCCTTTGTTTCCTCGTCGACCTGATCCAGGTAGGAGATTTAGTTCCCACAATGCAGTGGGCCACCTCCACCCCATTGTGTGGAGGTTTAGTGGTTCTGCTGTTAGTACATGTTTCTGGGTTTGATGGCTGAAGTGTGAGGTCTGTTTGTGTTGTTCCAATTTAAATAAGTGGTTTTATTCCAAAATGATGAAAAATAAAAACAAAGCAACCTCCTAACCTAATATTAGAGTAATTAAATAATCTCAGTTTCATGAAATAACCTTTACCGTCAGAAGTCATGTTTTGGAATAAACCACATGTTTAGGAGTAAAACGTGTCAGTTTAATGCTGTGTTCAGTCTGTTCATCAATAACAGATCCAACAGAAACATGTTGCCCTCCCTGTAGCTCTTGTGTCAGTGTTTGATGTGTAGTTTGGCTTTGTAGTTCCACTAATTTAGCTGACCTCCTGTAGTTTGCTTAAGTTTCTTTATATGGGAGATAAACATGCTCCTGGCTTCAAGAAAACACTCTTTGGTCAATTGTTATGTAGAGGAATAGTCTGATATTCCTCTTTTTCTTTCTTAGAGTAAGATGAAGACAGACACTATATTTCCAAAAGTATTCATCACCCATCCAACTCATCAAATTCAAGTGTTCCAATCACTTCCATAACCACAGGTGTATAAAATCAAGCTCCTAGGCATGCAGAGTGCTTCTACAAACATCTGAAAGAATGGGTCACTCACAGGAGCTCAGTGAATTCCAACATAGTACTGTGATAGGATACCAACTATGCAATAAGTCCAGTCGTGAAATTTCATCTCTACTAAATATTCAACAATCAATTTTTAGTGGTGTTATAACAAATTGGAAGTGATTGGGAATGACAACACCTCAGCTACAAAGTACTGGCAACACAAACTCACAGAGCGGGGTTAGCTGATGCTGGGGTGCATAGTGTGCAGAATGGAGACTGAGCCAGGCCTTCTCGTCCGATATCAGTGTCTGACATAACAAAGTTGTTTCTGGAAGAATGGTCAAAAAAATTCACATGAACCCACTCATAAAATTTGCAGAAAGCTTTTATGAGAAGAGTTGAAGCTGTGATAGCTGCAAAGGGTGGCTCAACAATATATTAAACCTTATGGATTAAGTGTGGGTAGTCACTCAAATCCTATTGTGTGTGAAGGCAGAAGATCGAATACTTTTGGCAGTATAGTATAGATCAAAAGTACATGGTGAAAACAAAAAGTATTGTGATTCTGCTCATAACAAGGAAAACCTTAACTGAACTAAATTTAGCCACTGTCTCATTAAACATCATCTCCTTGGCCTTTTCTGGATTGCTTCCAGTGCTTCATGGAAGTCCTGTTCTGAATTGCTGGAGTGTGTGTACGTATTTCTCATTTATTACCAAGCTAACATCAACTTCTGTGTCAAACTGACCGTGTTTTTCTCATCATGGACCATCACCGATGAGCAAAGTTTTGGAGGGTGACTGCAGCCCACCCTCCAAAAGTTAGTTTTCAGTGGAATAATACACACACTCTCAAAGTCAGCAGATCGTGGATCAGGTGAGAAATGAGACCAGAAGGAGAACCACCATTCACCATGGCTGCTCCCCTCTCGATGCGGGGTTCAGTTTTAAAGTCCCGAGGCATTTGAGGGAAAACATTTAGTGATCACAGTAGCAGCAGTGTAACAGTTCTTCCAAACACCAATCGTCCCTTGATATTTAAAACACACTTTTGGTTAACACCTGGGTATTTCTTTAAATGGCATGAATGGCAAAAAAGAATTTTTTTTTTTTTTTTTTTTTTTTTTTTAAATATTCAGCTTTCTCTAAATTATCATGCCTTAACCAGACATTCTATGGCAAGGACCCTAATCCTAAATGTGATGTAGGTCGATTTTTATTAATAAAGAAGCAACAAACTAGATTAGAGGAAAGCCTCATTAAGAATTATCAATGGCTCCTCATTGCTTTGGCAGAGGTTGACCAACAGAAGGAGAAATATGACCAGAGAAGTGCATGGAGTGTGGTTCTTCTCCTGATAAAGTATTTCCAATTAACAGCTCCAGCTCTGGTTTCAGAATTGTTATTCACCAACACAGTCTTCACTCAACATGAAGATGTGGCTCCCTATAACTTCATCAAACATAGAAAATTGTCACAATAGGACTTCCACGGAGTGAATATAAAAAAAGTCAGTAACAATGGAATCAGTCCTGAGATGCACAAGGAGCTGACCCTGAATTTAAATCAGGTCTAATTTTTTTTTTTTTGTTATTGGCAAAGTCACAGATCTTGATGACACCTCTGATATTAAAAGTTTATGAATGTATTTTTAAAAATATGCTACTTCTGGCTATAATGCTGTTTTGAAATGGTGAAAAGCTGATTTGGGGTTTTTTTTGTGTTTTGTAAATAAAATATAAATATAGTAAACAGGGATTTTTACAAAGCTTTGTGTTGGAGTTCATGATGATTATTATTGAAAATGAATTGAACGTTTGTGGAAATGATCACAGCCCAGTGATACAGTAGTGTTGTTGTTTGAAATGGAGCCAAGGTCTCACTCAGTCTTATTTGTTATTCATGAAGTCAGAATTAAGATTAAAACCATTTTAAGATGAAAATGTGCCGAAGGTTCCTTCATGTGGAGACAGAATAGCAGAAGAGTGATTGTGATGTGAGCTGCAGATACAGATAAGTGAGTCAGAAGTGAATCCGAAAGATGACAATGCCAATATGTGGGTCATGTCACACTATTACACTAGCAATACTCACACAGAGTATTGCTAAACTTGCTGCATCACTCTAAATATGTGGACTTGTTTCACATCATCATGACCTCATTCTAGAAAATAAGGCCAAAAGCAACAATACCCCTGGTGGTGCCTTCACATGCTGCCAGAAGGCTCTGAAATTTGAGAGCTGGCTGCTGGTTGGCGACACTAACTGCTTTGTGTGCATCTGTGTGTTGTTCAGGTGTCTGTCACAGTGTCCCAGTGTCAGAGATCATCTCTGTCAGAGAGGAAGAGGAGGAGAATGGCAGCAGACAAAGAGACGATGGCAGCTGGAAAAAGATCAGAGAAAGAGAGGGAAAGGACTGCAGGCAGGCCTTCACAGGTAATCCAAACACTGCATGATCTGCACTCTAGCACCATGGCAATCAAAGATGGCTGATTATTAAATAAGTTTTTTTTTTTTTACTTGTATCTGTTTTAGTGTTGTACGTGGAGAGGTGTCGGCAGCACCGCTGGCGGTGTGCTGAAGTCACCTTCACTTGTTCGGATGAGGCGGTGTGTCAGCACTGGGTCAGCAGCATCAGAGAGCAGCTCGCCAGTAACAGTATGATTTTACAAAAACCCACTCTGTCTGAATAACTCATGCCGCTTCCACAAACTATTTGTGACATAGTTTCTGTTGTTGTTGTTGTCGTTATTTGTGTCAACAGCCAGCAGACCAAAACATCTGCTGGTTTACATAAATCCATATGGTGGGAAGCGTCAGGGAAAACGGATCTACGAGCAGAAAGTTGCCCCCCTGTTCACACAGGCTGGAATCTCCACCAGTGTTATTGGTACGTCCAAATCACTCACCACCCAGTCTCCAACTTCCTGTGTCAGAATTATACATGTAACACACTGAGAATCTGTGTGTTTGTTGTCATAGTGACAGAGTACGCCAATCACGCCAGAGATCACTTGAAGATGGAGGCAGAGTTGAAGAAATTTGATGGGTGAGTTTTGTTTGTCCATAATAGAAGTTCACCCATAAGCTACAGAGTGTGTCAAAAACAATCATCAGATTTCAAAAGACTGGACAAAGAAGCTTGAAGTAAGGGTTTTTAATAGTTTACATACAAAACAACATTGTAGTCCTCCAGATACTTGGCATATGTCCAAGCAATTGTCAAACTCGTCCCACAGTTTTGTGAGCATACCTGGAGTCACTGCAGCCATTGCTGTTGTTATTCTGCCTACCAGCAACCACCTGAAACTCACAAACCCGCACCTTGTAACATTACGCGTTAGAATGCAACCACTTTGAAAAAGGAAGATTCTTTGTGATTCACCCTTTACAGTGAAGATCAATTACTTAAATGCTATAAAAAAGAAGCCGAGCACAACATAATTCAGATTCATAAACTTTTTGGACAATTACACATGATGATGATTTTCAACTAGACTTTCAGCTTTAATTCAGCAGGTTTACTAAAAGTACTGCATCAACTGTTGGTGGTGTTATGCAAATGCTCATAGATCTGATTGTACATGTAGGACCGTAAAAAATCCCTGAGCTTCCCGAAATAAATCACCACAGAAAATATCTGTGTGTTTTTCACACAACATTTATACATGTGATCTTTTAGAAAAGGTCACGGAGAGATTGTCGATGCTAATATTTCACTGTGACCCTTGCTTAGTGTGGTGTGCGTTGGAGGGGACGGCATGTTTAGTGAGATCATCCACGGACTGATCTGGAGAACACAGATCGACTGCGGCGTAGATCCAAACAGTACAGAGGAGGCACTGTCTCCCTGCTCCCTACGCATCGGAATCATTCCTGCAGGTCTGAAACTCAGAGAAATATCACTGCTTTTCTTTTTGTGTTGGATTAAAGCAAAAATGTAGGTAACTCTGACTTCATCCTAAAGGTGTAGCACTGTGTCACAGGTGTCCTTCAGCAGGTTGGAACCATTACATGGTTTCTTTGGCACCAAAGACTTATGTAAAGGTTTTCCAAGCCTCAAGGGATTATTTATTGAACTAACAGACTCTAGCGCCTGCTGTATTGTTCCAGAAACCTCCAGCTCTCTGGAGTCTGCTGTTTTGCCAGCTAACAAATCACTTTGGTCTCTCCTTGTCTAGTTTTTAAACTGTCCTTAACCTATATGAAGAGCATCTTCTTATCAGCACAAACTCTGGTACTTCATCACAAACAACTGCTATAAATAAAAAGTACATACAATACTTGTAGAATAGACACCTACAAAGACAGAGCGTGAAAAGAAAGACCAAATTGTTTGGAAGGTTTTCTATCCTTGTCTGTAAATAATATTTCCTTCTATTATTTGTATGAAAGCCTCACATCAATGCTTCAACTGATTTTCTCAGCTCTTCCCTCTTTAAGACATAAATAGCATTGTTGCTATATATAAAACATCCCGAGTGAAAAATAGCCAGACTTCTTCCTGATTTAGAAAGACAGTTTTAGCTGCTGACCTGGACAGTGATAGAGGTAATCTAGCTTTTAATGACAGGTGAGAGCCAATAAGTATGTAAGTATAAATACAGGCAGTCACTGTGACCTCATTTCTCAGTTGTGCTGGTTTGTGTCCTTGGTGTTTTCTGCTGCTGTGCTTATAAATACACACAGAGTCACCTGGGGGACATTATTCCTCTGTGCAGATACAAAAGTGAAACCGCACACCTGGGCAATTAATGGTTGCAGGTGTTTGTGTGTGCACAACAGGAGCAGCAGTGCTTTTACAATGTAAAATCACATTGTAAAGGTTTAAGAAAATAATCAGAATCGGTGATGACCGTCCTCTTTTCACTGGAATGTTCTACACTAGTAAACTGTTAGCAGATGGTGTTTGTGTTCTTTCAGCTCATTGTTTCTTCTGTCTGTTTCAGGTTCCACAGACTGCATCTGCTTTGCTTCTGTGGGCACAAATGACCCCGTGACCTCTGCACTACACATCATTGTGGGTCAGTCACATCATCTCTATGACATCAGCGGTCATAATATCCATTCCAGCAACATAACCTGTCTGAAGTCTAAAGTTAATGTTAACATGGAAACTATTTAAAAAAATAAAAATAAAAAAGAAAGGACAAACACTCCTGGGGTAATATCTTAACTATTTTGCTGAGAAAGCAAGCGTTAAAATAGACTTCAATGTCAAACATTGGTATTAGAAGTGAGAATTTGATACAGTTTAATAGAATATTTGATACATTTAACTGAACTTATTTTAACTCATTCACTGCCATTGACGTCTATAGCCGTCAATGGCAGTGAATGAGTCAATGGGTTTAACTCATTCACTGCCAATGGCTGGCAGTGAATGAGTTAAAATGTAGAACAAACCACAGCTTGGTTTGTTTTAAATTCTCAGTGTACGTGTCTGCTTGTCTTTCTTCAAAAATGGCAAACATACCTTTTTTTTTTTTATATCTGTGTGCAGGAGACTCTCAGCCGCTGGATGTGTGCTCAGTTCATCACAACAACATGTTCCTGCGATACTCTGTGTCGCTGCTTGGATATGGTTTTTATGGCGATGTGCTATCAGACAGCGAGAGGAAGAGATGGATGGGGCCTGCAAGATATGACTTCTCAGGTGGGAAAATATATATAATATCCTTTAATTTTATCTATAATGTTTTACAGATAAAGCAGAGAAATGTATTGATGTCTGATTTGTCAGAGAGGCCCGGTACTCTAAATATTAGCAAAGAGAGGTTGTTTTTATGTCACCGCTCAGTCACATCAGCCTACCACAGTCCTTCCAGTCATTTTCATTTGCTTGCATGTGTGCACCATTCATCAGAATTTCTTTTTTTGGTAATGGTCTGCAGGTCTGAAGATGTTCCTGACTCATCATTACTACGAAGGAACAGTGTCCTACCTGCCAGCCAAAGGTATCATAGGAACGCCACGAGACGCGACCAGGTGTCGATCTGGGTGAGAGATCCAAACATGTATCAACTTGTTTCCCTTTTTTCTTTAAATATATAAATACTCTTTTGAATTTATTGGAATTTTAGAGCTGATCATAAACCTGTGACCTCAGTTACAACCAAAACATTTTATAAATCCTATTCTAGTTTATTAACTCTTTGGCTATCTGACTTTCAGTGTTGCAGCTGAAGCCTTTGGTTTATGTTGCAACCAAACGCAGTCATATAAATTAAAGTGATAACCTTCTGAGGTTAAATGTAAAATGGCTTCTCATTAAAGTCCTTGTTCATTGCATCATTTAAGTAACGCTGGTTTCTCTGTAAATCTCCAGGTGTGTAATTTGTCAGCACAATGGACAGCTAAATTCAGAGAGAAGCGAGAAGTATGAGATGGATGAAGCATCAGACTCTGGTCAGTCCAAAAACAGTTTCTAATGGTCTTACTCACTGAACATTACTCCATTCCTAAATCTCCTCGTCTGGCTTTGTCATGTTTCTTTCTTGTTAAATCTCAGAAAATATTTATATTTGTGAATTAAAGACAAATATGTAACACTTCCTGAAAAATGATGAAACCGTGTCCATCCACCCATGGCTGTTCTGTAGTCTTGGTAGACATCAGCTGGCTTTGTTTTTGTAGTTTTTATTGAATTCCATACCAAACCTAATACCAACATATTATTTCTGAACACTTTGAGAAGTTGACTTCAAGGTTCTCCAAGTTTATTTTGGCTCTTGTTCACAGCAAATTCACTGAGCCTAAACTTTAAACCTGAACCTCTCGATCTTCACTGAGTGCCCATTGTTCTGAGAGCTGTGACAGAAACTACCAGTTGTAGTCAATCATAATCACTAATAAGAAATTAATAGATTCAGATAATAGATGCAAAGATGTAAGTGTATGTATGTATTTGAGCCTGTGTAGATAAAAGAAAATTCCAAATAAATTTAACCTTGTGCATTTAATCCTTTTTTTTTTTTTTAGTTATTTAAGGTTGGAAAAAGAACAGTTCAAAGAAACCATTAATCCCAAAGTGTGTGTAAACTCCTGAGCACAACTGTAGTGATGCAACCTGCAGTAAATTCATTATGTGAGAAACATTGGACTGAATGTAGTGAATGGAACTTTTTGTTTTGTTTTGTATGTTTATAATGAATAATGTGCAAACTTTTGGCACAGAGTGAAAACTGTTTTGGCAGCAGTAACAAGTAAAGTCAAATCTGTCTGTTTTCTTTTCATCCAGAGAGTAGTGGCGAGTGGAGGACGATTCGAGGAAAGTTCCTCGCTATAAACGCTGCCAGCATGAGCTGTGCTTGTCCTCGCAGCCCTAAAGGCCTCTCGCCTGCTGCCCACCTGGCTGACGGCACCACAGACCTCATCCTCGTCCGAAAATGTTCCCGTTTCAACTTCCTTAGACACCTCCTACGACACACCAGCAAAGATGACCAGGTATATTTCCAGTCTAAATTAAAACAAAAACAAAAAAACATGTTTTTATTGATATTCTTTGGACATTTTGGTCCACAACTAAATACTTATTTCTCTCAATCAGTTTGACCTTACCTTCATTGAGGTCCATCGAGTGAGGCGTTTTCGTTTCATGCCACGTCACTGCCAAAGCGACTCGGACCTGGAGTTGGACTTGCATGAGAATAGCAAGCGGCAGATCTTCAGCCAGATCTGCAAAGACCACCCAGCTTGTGGCTGTGCACCCGCCTACAGCAGCTGGAACTGCGATGGCGAGATCCTGACCCACACAGCCATTGACGTCAGGTATGACGACCCTGTGGGATCTTCTTCCTTACAAATATCAAAACTTGGTTTAAGTTTTCTCTTTAAAAACAACTTCTGCTGTTTTCTCAGAGTGCACGGCCAGTTGATCAAGCTGTTTGCTCGAGGGATTGAAGAACTGCCAGTGTTTGAGGATCTCTCCAACCCCTGTGCAATATAGATCTCCACCAGTCTGTCCCCAGGCATTGGAGCCATCTGATTATGGCCGCCGCCTAAAGCACTGCTACCACCTCCATCATGTGATGCTCATCACATCTTTCACTTGAAAACTCAACTGGCTAAGTTACATTGTTACTCAACAAATGTCATCAGCGTAGTCAGAAATGAAATTTTACTTTCCAGGTCTGAGGATTTAAGGTGATTTCCTCACAGGTGGGAAGTGATGCTAAAACTGATGAAACTCTAGATGCAGAAAGTAAAACATCAACCTCAGATTTTGGATTTTTTGCTAGATGACTGTTGGTGTTTGGTTGGAATGGTTGTTGGGTGTTTGGTACCAAATTTATTTAATATTGAACTCAGGCTTGAAGCTGAGACTTGCACAGTTTTAGAGTGAACTCAAAACCAAAGAAACCAAAACTCAAACAATGAACTTGTCCATGTCTGCACAGCCTAAATTGTCCTGTAGTTCTTGAGTCCTGCGATAGTGAGGTCCTGACCCACTATGCCAGTCTTATTTTCTCTTAACTCAGACTTGTTTTGATTTGATTTCATTCTTTCTTTGTTGTTTGTCTCATTGTTTTACTTATCAACTCAGATTTGACTCTCTCACTGACTTGTTTTTTTTAATCTGGACTTGTTATGATTGATATGTGTTCAGCTTCACCTTTGATGCTGAAACATGTGTTAATCACAAGTAATGCTAACTTGTTTTATCATTATTGGTGTTTGTTTTGTGACAAATCGTTGTCCAGTCTCGTTTCCATCTTCTATCTGTTTTGACCAGTCATGGGTACTGTTCCTAATCGTTTTCAGTCAAAGCTCCAACTCTTAAGCTAGTTAAACTGTTCAAACATGTGGGCTTTGATTTTGATCTGTCACAAGTGTTTCAATATCTTGCTCTTGTTATGGTCTTCTTTCTCAGTTTCAGATGTTCGGAATTAACTGTTACATGCCAGACACCCTACAATCATTCCCAGAGTCATCTGATCATTAGGGGTTTTAGCTCATTCATTAAAGGTTGAAGGAAATTGGGTGAGTATTTACAGAAAATAATTCTGATGAGACTTGTTTCCACAGCTCCAACTTTTCATCTATCAATCACAGCATTCACTGCAATGGGACGCATTCAGCTTCTCAAACAAGTCCATCAGAGTTGTCTCTTTGGTTCCTTACTTTTTTCTGTGAGACTCGAGCTCAGTCGTAGCTTTGCAATCATTTTTTCACTCTTTTTAATTATCAGAAAATAAGAAAAAAAATTCTCAAAGATACTTTTCAGTCTCATTTCAGTCAAGCTGGTCATGGCTGGGTAAACTGAGCAGCGCACAAATAAATCCTTTTTATCTTCCATTTCTGCTGAATATGCAACTCAGTCTGAGTACAGACACAAAGAAAGAAAAAAACATGATGCTTTAACAGCAGTTTTACACACTAACTGTACAATAATCTGTAATGTCTGTGATATGTGAGCTCAAGCTGTAGCTGTAAAATCAGTTTTTCTGTAGTAAAGCATCGTTTTGAATTCTTTTGTCAAGTTAATATTGCTTCATCAAAATCTCAAGATGGTCATCTGAACCTTCCAAAAATCAAAAAAACATTTTATAGCCATTGCAGTTTTTTGTTTGTTTTATGTTGGGTTTTTTTGTTTTGTTTTTTTCAAAGCTGTTCCTCACAGTGAGACATTAAATGGCCAAAAGAATGCAGACAGCTAAAAAACAATGTCATGTGGATGAAACACATAGTCCAAAGCTACAGGGATTAATCTCCTGCAATACTCTCTGTAGTATGTTCCCATTGAAAGTCACAACAGCATTACTGGAGTCCCGTATTGATATTGTATGAAGGTCGGACTCATCTTAGGTGCTGCGTTTAACCTGTGAGAGGCTCTATGAAGGCCAAACTCCCATTTCTATACTACCTAAGCACCCTGTGCTCAACTCTATGGGTTCAGTTAGTTTAAAGTGTGTATGAGCTGTTGCAACCCTGCTTTAGATGATATGCTAAAGCTCTGATGTCAGCATTACTAGTCAATGTCACAGATGAAATCTGCTCTGTAAAAACTTCTGTTCCTGAAGTGCAGGAACATGAAATAATTCCAGACAGAATTTATGCCTAAGAAAAATCTGAATTGCTGTTAGACACTGCCTAATAGAAACGCACAATCTTTGGAATACTGGCAAAGGGGTATTTCGTTAAGAGTGTCTTCTTTCACAGCATCACAGGTGAAAAGGTTAGGGAAACACTGCAACAAAAACTTTCCCTAAAGAAAGGGAAGGCTGTAAGTGTTTAATCCACACATATTTGAGTTTTCTTGGTAAATAAAATTGTGGTTAAATGCTCTACTTACTGTGAGAAATGGTTTTGTTTTTCTAAACTGTGGCTGTGTTGAAGAAAACTTCTTTGTAAAGTTCAATTTGGCCACAAAGAGAGAACATTCACACACCAGTCTCTTTCATTTCTAGAAACCTTCAGCAAACATCGCTGAGCATGTCGTAGCCCAAAGGCCTCTGTAGCCACTGCTCACTGTGTGCACAAGATTTATCGATGTAGAAAATGAAGAAATGTAGCAGCCTTAACTGTTATGTTAGCCATCTTCATGGTGAAATTCTTTGTGAGGTTTCAAGAGAGGTCTGCCTAATTCTTATATAGACATATTTCTGTTATTATTGTATTGAATCATCATGATCGTCCCAGAGAATAACTGTTTGAATCAGTAACGTGGAAATTTAACAGAGAAAGGAAGATGAGCATCAGCACTGGAATCTCAGACTGTAGATGGTGTTTGTATGTTTACCAGTGCACCTGTTTCCTTTCCACCCATGTTGAGCTGGACTCAAACTAATGGAGAAGGGACCCAGTAGCAGCTGATGATAAACTGCAACACCTACCAATCAGCTTTCAGATTTATTCTTGTTAATCGGACCGAATACCATCAGGGGTTCACTGATGTAGCAGTTTGTCTGTGTCTGTGATAGATGTAACTCAGGCCAGATGTCTTCAGAGCTCCACAACCTTTGAAACCAACCAAAATACATGGGATAACATCCATGATTTAGGAAAGCTGGTAAACTGGGTTATAAGGACAGGCCTGTGTTAACTGGAATTAAATAGACCTCTGAAGACCTTCAGCTGAGCTGCCTTTCACATCCTGATTTAGCTTTTAAAGTTGTACAAATCAATAGTCACTCTGCTGTAACACCCCCTTAAAAAAGCCACCAACCAAATACATTAAAACTTATCCACAAAGGTCGACTGATGACTGAAACAAATATATATTTGCATTTAGCCAACTATTAAAATGTGTTCCATAATTATAGCTTTATTTATTAGTCAAAGTAGAAATTGGTAAATTAATTTGCTTGTTTTCATTAATTGAAAGTACTGGATTGATACTATAGCCGCTGAGCTTACTGCTAACACATAGTTAGCCAGCCATAGTAGCTAGTCTTGCAAGCATAGTTTTTAACGAGCAATGTAGCAAAACTGTCCAACCTAGCACAATGCTGGATTACACTGCAAACACAGTGAGAGAAATCACCCCGGAAAGGCTTTGTTAGGTAGTGAGCACTGAATCTGTAATCATAGAACTTTATCTGTCGACTTAGTAGTACTCACACTTGCTAATTTGGGCTTAGTGGGGTATGCACAAAGACAGTTGTGAATACAATCAGTGCATTTAAAAAAAAAAAAGTACCTGAATGGGGTCAAGAAGCTGTGTGTGAAACCTCTGACTCATCAACAAACCAGTAGTGGAGGATGCATTGTTGGTGCAGATAGATTTCACAAGTATCTATCTGGAATACATGTGTTGCATTTCTTTCTTTTTTGTTGATGCCTTTGATGAAGACATCAGGTCATCAGTGCATGTTTTGCTTTGTGTCTGTCAATTAATACTATTAAAAGCTTAAAATTCATTTACATGTCATGTAATAGTTGCATGATGATCAACAGGTTGCAAAGAAAAATAAAATGGTGATGTAACTGGGAGTTCCAGAGAAAGTGATTATATTTGAATCTATAGAGGCAGATGTAACCATGTCATAGTGTTGTTAAACATGTAGAATGAACTGCAAGCAGTATTTTTAGCACTTATTAATCTTATTTACTTTTCTGATTAATAGTGTATAAAAGCTAAGTGTCCATTCTTTTCATATCACTGAGTCTATTTTGAGCATTATTTTAACCAGCCCTGTTCCAGTTATGTGAAGCACTGTTTCATTTAAAGGCTCTCCTGCTTACTAATTATTATTATTAATATAATCTCCAACACTGTAGTTCAATCTGACACTGAACACTAGTTTGATCTGGTGAATCAGTCGACCTCTAGCTGTAATCTGAGCTGTAACTTATACCTTCTGCTGTAGCTGTTGCATTATCAACAAATAAAATATTTTCAACACTTCATGTTCAGAGTTATGCAGTTTGTCTCGGCCTCTAGGAAACAAATCAGAATTAACATGGCTGATCATATAGACGTGTAGAGGAGAGTGTGCTGTCAGGGTCAGCACAACCTGTGTGTGTAGAGCCAGTCACCCATAGTTAACCTGAAAAAAAGACATCCCTGTGTTTTTGAGCAACGCATTACTCTAATATTGCAACCAAATAAAATAAAAAAAAGTATGGCTATTCTATGTGAAATATTATGAAACTGTTTTGTTCATAATGGTACGTAAAATTTATTTGTGTGGCACTTTTTAAGCCAGGAATCTGTTGCAAAGTGATTTACAGGGAATTAATATATAGACAAAAACATCATATTACACAAGAACATTACTCAAATGCCTGTCTAAATATGAGTTTTCAGGTGTATTTTAAAAGAAGCCACAGGTACATTGGTGGTTGAAGGTGATTTAATCTCCTCAATTTCTCCTTGCTATTTGGGCTGCGATGAATATAAAAACAAAGAATTACCTGATTTTCTTTTTTTTTTGCCTGATTTTTGTTTCTGAGATAAATGAGAGCCACATAAGAGGACGTTCGTTTTACATTTCAATAGAACTGTGGCAGTATAATGTCCTCGTAAGTGCATATCAGGACCCTGTAGAGTAAAATTAGTATTTTGGTCTAGACAGCCCAAAATGTGATGTCCACATATGTGGACGTCAGGTCCTAGGAGGATAAAGGAGCCTTTGACAGACAAGTATAGAGCATTACAAGAATCTAATCTAGAGGAGATGAAGGATGAACAAGCATTTCCAATTTAACTTTGGAGACAACAGTCCTGAGTTTAGTGATCTTTCTTAAACGAAAAAAAGCAGGAGCGGGTCAAAGACTTGGTATGAGCATCAAAAAACACAGACTCATCAAAAATTAACCCAAGATTCCAAACAGTAGCTGGAGAAGGGACCTAGATGTTGTATAATTTGGGGCTTAATACTCTCTCAAGCAAGAATTAAACACTCAGTCTTGTATGTGTTCAGCTGCAGACAATTGTTTGGCATCCAACCATTGATTGCCCAGTCCATTAGAACAGATCGTTTTTCCAATTCACAAATTTTAAAAGAAATGTACAGTTAGATATAATCTGCATACAGATGATAGGAAATAATTTTAAAATGACTAATGAAAAGGCCTAATGGCAGAATATATACTGAGAATAACAAGGGGCTTAAAACCGATCCGACCACATGAAAATCCAATTACATCTCACCAAAATTTTCTCACTGAAATCAAAAGTGTTCTGCCAAAAAATGAGGTGAACCGTTTTAGGACAGATCCAGATATCCCTACCATATGATTGAAATGGTGAAACTTTAAGTACAGAGTGTAACTTTCTAAAAGCCGACTGAAAGTTGGCAAGAGTATTGTGCTTCTCCAGTGCCTTCTTTGCTTGTGTCCAAACAGCCTTTTCTATTATTTCAGCAATGAAAGGAAGTTTTAAGATGTGCCTGTATCTTGTCTGTAGTGTCAGATCCAGACCAAATGTACAGACTGACATGAAGACAGCATGCTATTAATTCATGTGAACAGTAGCTAAGCATCACAGGACTTTAACAATGGAGTGTAAAGTACCTATATGCATTTTGCCCCATAAATAAAACAATAAGACAAATCATGGCGAAAAGCATTCAGCCATGATTTGTCTCATAGTGTCACTTAATATTATATTCCTTGAGCACTGAAATGTTCTGTGACCACACCAAGCACAGAGGCCTCCCATTTATCTCTGTGAACAAATAGGATATTATCCATTTTCATGGAATAAAATCCACACTCGGTCCACTTTTCTCCTTATTGATTTTTAAGAGGTTTCCATGAACAGCAACATACTTGACTTTCTAGCTTTTCGATGTTTCTGCTATTCTTATTATGTATTTGTAACACCCAATGGACAGATAAGGAAAAGAGTCATTGCAATTTATTTTCAAATAAATCTGTAATTGTCACAGTTACGAGGAGTGGGTCTGATTGTTTGCCGGCCACTTCCAGCTGGTGACCTAAGATTGACACTAGTAAATGATTTCCAGTAGCTAAGGCTCAGCATAATGATGCTAGGAGTACATTAGTATGCAGAACATGATTCACTCCTGAATAAAAGCTTTATCAAAAAGAAATGTTTTAAGCCTAAACGTAAAGGGTTCCAGAAGAGAGAGGCCTCTACTTCCCATCTCAAATTTACTGCATTTAACTATGAATAAAAAAAACTCCAAAAGCTCAGATTTACAGAAGTATAATCGACCAGAGGCCCGGGCATGATGTCACTGCTCTTCAAGATGGGCAACAACAAGAATGTTTGTACATTGTTATTGGAGTAAGTCTTAATTACTAGTTGTCTCTGAAGCAAACAGAAGCACAAATCCCAATAATAAAAAAGATTGAAATGTGTGTGTTTGCCGATCAATACTCAGCAATGACGTGTTGCTAATTTCATGTGAGCAAACAGGATGCAGCTCTCACAGGTGATTAAAGCTCATTAAGGATGGTCGATCCCATATCATTAACATTTCAGGATGTCAACAAGCCAACCCGCAGCTGGAAAATCCGACTGCAAACTTAATCTGTTGACAGAATAAATAATCAGAACTGTAAAATCAGAGTGAAGTCTAGCAGAGGTCGATACCTGAGGAGGTACAAAAGGATGTGGTGCGGAGCTCGACATCAGTCTGCGGGGTTGATTTCAGCAGGATCAGTGCAGGTGAGTCTCAAAGGGCATTGACTGTACTGAGTGTGTTCATTTAAGCTTTCCTTTTGGAAGTGCAAAGAAAGAGATCTATTAATGCTGAGCCAGACCTAAATATAGATCTAATGCAGTTTAAGTTGGATTTTCTTTACAGAAGTAACAGTCACTGCATTTGATTTGTTTCCTTTGTAATTTCATTGTCTTGCCTTGTTTTGATCATGCGGACCATCTTAGCCACAAATGATTTCTTAGCTTTCCTGTTTTGTTTGAAACAGCGATGCCTGTTTAGCTTCTCGCTCACCACAAAGCTCAAAGAGACATCATTGTTTTTGATAAAGCAGCATTTTAAAGCAGTTTTGTTTTGTCTCAATTTGAACATTTTGACATATGATGTTCTTGCACGCAAAGATGTGTTGGTTAATTGAAGGTGTTACTGGAGAGGATTGTCAGTTTTTCCTAAATGTCAGTTTTGTCCATAGTACCTATCCTGTAAGTACCCACTTTTCAATAAGACTTGCATTTATATTCCTGTTTTATCCATCCAGTTATTTCCACTGCGCATGTAAATAAAAGCAGTAATCAACAGGCATGTTTTAAACATTGTTGCTGTCTGAGACATACAATGAAAGAATATTTTAAAAGAAGTTAGATTTCAGAAAGAAAGAACGAGAGGATGGTATGAAGAAAGAAATAAACAGTTAATTTGCTCTGAATCAGGATTATTTTGGTCCGGTGATATTGTAGTTTGTTCCAGATGTGTTAGATGAGACGCAGGTCACACGGAGAACTTTGTTAAACAAACCTAAGTTTACTGAAGAAAGTCTGAATCATTTGCTTGCCTTCTAAGGAGATTATCATCTTTACCATCTTCATGATGCCATCCATCAGCGTCACTCAGGTTTTCCTGCTGTTTTCCTTCCTCCACCTCATCACATCACTTCCTGTCAGGTAACGTTCCATCCCCAAACAAATTTTTCAGATTTTGCTAAAATTCAATAATCTGAAATTATAAGATAATAATTATAATTATTATACAAAGATTTATGATTCCTCAACAGAGTTCAGAAATGTTCTTCAAATGTTCATCTTCCTTTCATGTAACCTCAGGGACCAGGATGAAGTGGAAGAATTCCTGACTCAAATCAGACCCCTGAACGCACCATGGTCTCTGTCAGCAAATTCTGCAGATGCTCTGCTTGAGGCCAGACTCAGGTGAGTTTACATTAAAAGTGATTCTTCACTTAAATGTGGGATTGGATCTCATATACACAGAGTGAGATTTTGCAATAAGACCTAACCGTTGCTGCTGTTGCTCTACTTTTTGGAGCCATTTTTGCAATGAGTTTCAGCTTATTGTATAGCTCACTGACATGACTCTCACAACTGTCTTCCATTAGCATTGGGCTACTTTAAGTGGACGAGGAGCATCAGTGTCAGCTCTAACATCTTTTTTTCCACTGTACAAAAAGCGTCAACAGTATTTGTGTAATAAGTGATGCATTTCCTTTTTTATTGTAGATAAAATTGTGCACATTCAAAATCATATACAGGTAAACATAAAACTGAGATGAATGATAATGTGATTGTGTTTCAGGCAGCTGATGTCTTCAGGTCTAGACCGCAGGAGGCAGCTGGGAGACATCGAGTTCTCAAACAGATACTCAGAGTTTCTGCGCTCTAAAGCCAAACACACCTCAATCTGTGCTTTTCTGCGCCGCATGCAAGGCATAAAGAAGAGGTGCGACATGTGACAGGCACATTATAAGAACAGTGAAACATATTCTAACACTAACGATGGAAAAACTTGTGACTCCATACACAGCAGTCCCTCTAAGCTGACTTTTCGCTTTTTATGCATCAAAATCAACAAGAGTTATCTCCAACTTTTTAAAGATAGGTCTCAAATAAAAGTAGTAAGCATAGAAGAGACGAACAAATAAAGGCAGAAACAGGAACAGTTTGAAGTAATATGAGCACTGAATAATTCTCCACAGCACAAATTCCAACAACAGGTTTGTGTTGCACTCAGTGCTCTGCTGTCGTTCTTCTGTAACACTGTTTTCATTCAGGTTTTAATGTCACCTCACTTTACTGTCATCTCACTGTCATCTCAATTTAATTAACGTTCGGATCTTTTACTGACAGTCTTTCCCTGACTGGCTTTTATTGTGAAGTGCTGAGTTTCATTGACTACAGTTAATCAGCAATGGAAGAAAACAGCTGAGTAGAATTCTCAAAAAAACTATGAAATAAAGTGTTTGGGTTTTTGTTTTTCACAATCTACCTGGTTGGATTTTCAACTTAGTGGCAAGTTGAACGTTTTGAGTGAAATTTCACACTTCCTGTAGTATTTTCATATTAAAAGCACTATGGCGTAGCAGAGTAAAGTGTATGACATGGTTTGAATGAATTGGAAGCGTTGTTCTTAATAAAACATTGGGATGTAAAATTAGATACATACTAATATATAAAACTGGAGATAGTTACGGTGTGCCGCTACTATAAAGTAATATAACTGAAGGTTTTAGTTCAGCAGACATCATTAGAGAGTTTATATTTTCTTCATTAATGGCTCGTTGTGTTTTTATCCGCACGTGTCAGCATGTTTTTTATGCCATGTTTGTTCACAGTGCGGTGGGAGCAGACACGGAGAAAGTGAATCTGCTGCTGAAACAGTACATGTGTCCATCTGTCTACAACAACTGGCCCACCGACCTGTAGAAGACTCAGTGAGATGAGGAGATCCATTGTGATGTTAGTTGGAAAAACAACGATACTGATGATCTGAATAAATGTGTGTAAATGCAGCTGTTATCTTATTTAGTGTGGGAACACATCACTTTGTTATTAAATATGTTTTATGAAGTACTTTTCAGTGACTAGTGTGTTTCATAATTATATGCAGGATTTGATATTTGTACATACAAGAATGCATTGTGCTGCAATAACTTGTCCTGAAGGTGGCGCTAAATGAAAACTTAAAGGCTCATGTCAGGGTTTTGAAGTCTGTGTGATATGGTGCTGAGACCCAGCCTGTTCATTTATGTCCTCTGTGGTGGACGCACATATCACAAAAAAATTAAAGAAAGATATTTTTACTGAAAGATATTTTTCTACCTCCGTTCTCAGGAGGATCAGTTCCTGAACGCAAAGCCATAGAAAAAAATTCCTCCAACCATCCAAGTCATGGTGTGCATGTTGTATTTACACATAGCTCAACTCAAGCAACTTGAATTTAAATTTCACTTCTAATTTAAAAATGCAGCTTGTTTTCAACCTCCAACTTCAATTTTCTTCAGTAAGAACAGCTCTCATCTTTAAAGCGTAAATAATATTCATATTAAAAAAGGTATGGATATGAAAAAATGCTTGGAACACATCGATAAATAATGCATCTGAAATGTAACAGGACCAGTTCTAATGGCAGGAGTCTTTTTCGAGAAGCGCTATGAAAAACATAAAGCACAATTATATATTCCTTTCTTAAATTTATAGCTCCTTCTACAAAACAACAGACACACACAGGTGTCAGGAACGATGCAATGGGAGACCAACGGGTGGATGATGGGTGTAACTGGGAGAGGATATTACATACACACATATAGTATATGTATTAATAGGGTCAGGTTAACCCTAACCAGTGGGTCTGCATGTGGCTCTTTACCCACTAAAGAGCCGCATGTCATTGCTGACCTCTGCTCTAGGAGGAGTAGAAGTTCTTGTGAATTGCAGAGGCATGAACAGATGGATGAACTGATAGATAGATGCGTCATCAATGCAGAAACTGATCTGTTTGTTATCTGGATGAGCCAAAAAGCAAATTACTCCAAGGCACTCTCTTTTTAATAGCATTTAAAATAATATGTTAATGATCATATTAACACACAAAAACCCAGTCAGTTGAAAATATTTTTTGTTTTTAATTTAAAATAGTGTATCTTGGAGTTTATTATCTTTTTTCTCCTTCCTCTCCTTTTTATTATTGTTATTACTATTATTATTTATTTTAGATGACTATATTAAATATTCCAAATTGCATATAGCAAACACAGGCAAGAGGTCCAGCTGTGTGACTGAAATGAACCAAGGCAAAGCCCTTATAAGAAATAGTAGCCTAAATGACATCCCTTCAAACGCCACCCTTCAGGACACCCTAACTTCAAGCTTAAATGCAATTGAAACTGTTGGGTTATTAAAAAATAAACACTGTCCAGCTGCCATAAAGGGGATAGTCAGCCATAAAGACCAGGGTATAAATGTGGTTATTGCTGCTGTAAAGTTGGACATTTCATCATGCGAATCTATGAGGGCTGACGTATTTTTGCAGCATCAAGTGAACATTCAAGGAACTGTTTTTATTTTTATTCTGCTTCATTCGTTCTTGTACTTACAGTCTTTTAGGCATCTAACACATAAAAGTGGACAAAGTCATCTGTTCGCAAAGGGGGGCTCCTATAAAGTACAAACATGTCTAATTATGGGTTGTGTATGGATTAATAAGGACAAAAAAGGCTTTTATTCATATAATATTAGTCAAATTCAGTATAAAGTGTTTAACAACTGAAAAGTCTTAATACCACTGTACTGGCCTCTGTACTAGGCGTGTTGTATGTGTTATGTTTATCCCACTGTTGTCAACCATAAATGCAAATCAAGACACATGACCTTGCGATAGGACACATTGAGTGTCCTAAAGTTAAGGAATAGCAGATGAGGGAATACATAATTTAATGATCTCAAATACTATCATCACTTCTGCAGATGTGCAAACAATATTAACATGCATCGTCATGTCAATCTTGTCAAATAAAAGACAATTAGTCACAGAAAAAGACCTTATATGACTTCACAGCAAACAGGAATACATGTAACGGGTTTTATGATGGGTAAAAGTCCAGTGCAGCCATAAACGCAAGCAGATTGACACAGACGAGAGGCAGATCAGTCGGGACTGACGAAGACACAGTCGGACAACGACATGGAGAATATTTATCCACACTTCACTGCGACAACACTCCTCTGCTTCATCCTTCTGATTCCGTTTCAGACATTGGCTCAGACCAGTGAGTATCCATCTCTGTTGTTTCACCTGTTGTTTACCAGACTGTTGATCTCTGTTCCAATAAAAAAATAATGGGCTGCATAACAGTGTGTTCAGTGGTATTTGCAGGCCATTTACCATTTGTTGTTGTTGTTGTTGTTGTTATCAGTGTGTATTGGACAGCTAATGAAAGCCTGTGAGCTAAGAAATGAGTGAAAGAAAAGAAAGGGGAGGGGGTCAAAAGTCTAGAAGCCAACAGACACGCTGTTTGATGCATTTTTTTTTACATTTTTACATTTCTTTTTTGTTTTTTATAGCTTGCAACTCTTTAAGTATTTTAACAGCTCTTTAAGTATTTATTAAACTAACTTGACTTATTCAATATTTTAAACTGTACTAGTTTTATTGTGATTGTTTATTCCTTGTGCTCCTCCACATCTGTCAACATTTCAGGAAACTACACAGTTTTTCCCAAATTCTACTGCTTTGTAAACTGTCTGTTGAGACAAAGATGAAGGCGAGGTGATAAAATCACTTTCACTCAGAGCAGTTTCCACTGTGCTCCCAGAAATGAATGTTTCTTGGTACACATAGGCCTCAATTATTGTGGAATAAGGGGAATAATCTAACAGACATATTCAAAAATCATTCTAAAAGAGTTTCTAACATCCTAGCTGAAGCACCAGTATATAAAGCCTTTAGGCAACCAAATGGAAACCAAATGGAAGACACTCTGAGCAATTGCAACAATTTCTAAACTATTTTTCAATAGTTCTATATCCAGTGAAAAATAGTGGAATTCTAAGTCTGTCTTTGAGATATGCACATAACTGTCAAGTTGCTTACAGATTACTTTAGTACTTTCTCTGTATACATAAAAACAAGTAAAACTGGTAGACATCTATTAACTTGTGTTAATAACTTAATAAAATGTTACCATAATTAATAAATGTGTTAATGGTCTGTCTCTTTAATTAGAACATCTTTTTTCTTCTCCCACAAGTCTGTTCTGCTCCTTCAAGTGTGCAGTTTCCAGAAAACAACGGAATAGGTGACGTTGTTGAGACAATAACTGTCGAGCCAGATGTGACCCTTGAATTTACTCCTCCAGCTGCAGACTCAAACCCATTTTCAATTAATGGAAACAAGCTGACAGCTGCAAAGGTGTTTGACTATGAGGTACTGTCAGTCATGACTAATAATACCAATAAGATTAAAACTCGTCTCTGTGTCATTTCTGCACTGCTTAAGAGTAAAATCGTATAAAATTTGTTTTCTTTGCAGACTGAAAAAAGTTTTCCGGTCCGCATCACGTGTAAAACAACCACAGGACTGACGGTAAAACTGCCTTTAAACACGCTGAGCAGGGTTAACAATAAACGTCTTCAGTTTTTCACTCAGCTGTGTGTTTTTCACAGACTCAAACTTTGCTTGTACTTAATGGTCATGTGTTATCTGATACACTAATGTCAATTTAATCTGTTTCCAGATAAACATCGTCATCATTGTAGTCATTGGCAATTTGAATGATAACCCTCCCAGCTTTGATAAAAATCCGTACGATGTTCAAGTCAGTGAGGTAAGGGTTGAAATACTAGAGAAGTTATTATATGTCTTTGTAATTCTTTAATCTATTCATTAATTTTTGTGTTGTGGCACGGGTAGATAGCCCTCATATCTTCTTTTTAAATGTACCTTATTTAGTGGTACTTTTTTTTAATATAGATAGCACCTATAGGGACCACTGTGGGTCAGTTCGCTGCCAAAGACTTGGACAACCCCACACTCTACTATACACTCACACCTGAATCTGTAAGACTTTTTTCTTTTGTCTCACATGAGACAGCAGATATTAGTTCCACCATCTTTGACCAGAGTAAGGTCAAAGATGCACAGTAATCTAAACATTTTTATTTCCTTTTTCATATCTGCAGGATTACTTTAGACTGCAGTCACCGACTAGCGCAGTTATTCTTGTTAATGCGCGCCTTGATTATGAAAAAGTCAAAAATGTGCAGCTGGTATTGGAAGTTCTGGTGAGTAGTCAACATTTCTGATTATACACAATAATAGTTTCCTCCTAACTCTGGAGGATACCTATAGTTTTTCTTTCTGGCATTTGGATGTTTCTTCTTCCGACATTTTTTAGGACACACAAGAACCAGAAAGATATAGTGCCACCACAACTATTGCAGTCACTATCTTAGATGGGGACAACAGACCACCATGGTTTCAGCCATGCACCCCACATAACATGGGCGAGAATGTGATTTGCCAGAGTACCGGCTATACTGGATTTGTTGTCCTTAGTGAAAAGGAGGTGAGTTACTCCCACTATAGTAATTATATGTATTATATACATATATAAAGTATTATATAGAGGGGTATTTTATCATTTCAACTTTTAATACTGTTAATGAATGAGAAGGTTTTAAATGCCTGATAAACACTTTGAGGCCATAACTGTGATTTTGCTTTCGCAGCCTGGAGTGTTACCGCTGAAACCAGGACCTCTGTACGCCATTGATGGAGACTCTGGAATAAATGAGGAGATAACATATTCATTCCTAAGTGGTATATAACTTGAATTATAACAAACAATTGTGGAGTTGTTGGTTATTAGCAGAAAGAAGAAGCCTAGTTTGTCTGTGTTTGCAGGAAATGATGCTGGTCTGTTCGAGATCAACTCCAACACGGGGAACATTACCATGCTGAAGCCAGCTGATGTGTTGGGGACGATCACTTTGACAGTGCTGGTAAACACAACATATGCTCTTGCTGTTATCAAATGATGGTGTAATTTGTGCTAAAAACTGTAATCAAACTGGATTTTTTCAATAGATGTAAGTAAACAGATGCAGGATGTAACCAAAACAGTAAAAAAGAACAAAAACAAAAAAGAAAACCCAACTTAAACTATCCCAGAGAGGCCTATTGTTGATGTTCACAAGATCAGTCAGATTCTGGCCAATTCAGTCTGGTAAATCAGTCACTCCAACATCTGCATTACTTCCAATGCTGCCACATTCTGCTATATGTCCTCCACCTGAGGCCGATTCTCATTCCCAAACTGAAGCAAGAATCGGCCTACAAAGAGCAGACAGGCAGTCTGTTGGTCCCTAAACATGACATAAAATTGGCAGAAAATCTTATTAAATTATTACATCAATAATTTAAATGTATGAATTTCTTTGTCAGGTTAATCTCGGGAAATTTTCAGTATTATACAATCCTGATGTTTTCAGCTGTGTTTTTCTTTCACAGGCCAGTCAGAAGGTGAACACTCATCAGTTTGCCACCACTACCATCACAATCAGTGTCCAAGTCGAAAGCTTACACCCCCCAAAATTTCAGAAAGATCAGTATGAAGGAGTCATCTCTTCAGTAGGTGCCATGGCGATCGATCTGACAAACAAGGACACGCCACTGCAGATTATCGCCACAGATGAAGATTATGCTGCCACAGCGGTAAAATGCAGTTACTCAAACCCTTAAACACCAATGTGACTAGGTGAAACAAGTGTTTCAAGAGGTGAAAGGATGGATGGATGGATGGATGGATGGATGGATGGATGGATGGATGGATGGATGGATGGATGGATGG
>NW_005187602.1:878652-887240 GCF_000239375.1 Pundamilia nyererei
GATGGATGGATGGATGGATGGATGGATGGATGGATGGATGGATGGATGGATGGATGGATGGATGGATGGATGGATGATACCTGCTCATAGGCTGTGTTCCCAAACTTATTCTTCTTCTAGGTTTGACTTGTGTTTCTTTATTCCCTGTAGTTTTTTATGGAAATGGAAGTGGGAAATTAGAGCTAACAGTTCCATGTCTCGATGATCCATTTCCTAATGTTTCCTTAGCATCTTTTGTAAATTTCCTGAAATGCCATTTAAATGTAGTTTACAAATGCTTGTATTGATTATTTGTTCAAAAACAAAAGAATGTTCCAGCAAGACTGTTTGACTTTTGTTATGTACAAGTTTGTTAAGTGAAAGCTCATTTTGGTAACAGCCAGCAGTGGTGCATGTCCAGCCATTCTGTCATCTGTTTCCAGACATGATGTAGTTATTTTCACTGATGGAGAGACTTATACATTATTTCATGACATTATGCAGTTTAGTGGCAAACTACTCCATTGGGAGTTTTTTTGATTACTAACAAAGTCTTTTGGGAGTTTTCAATCTACTTCATGCTCAGCACCAACTTTTTTTCCTACATATGTTGAAACAGGGTGTGAATCCCCACATCACTTATTCCATTAAGGGGAGGAGTGAATTCTCCATCATTAACGGCTTCTTATTCATGACTAAGGAACTCCCAGAGGAAACCCTGTCCCTGGAAGTGAGTCTACAAGTCTAGTTAAAGTTAAAATGACTGATGAAGTGAGCAAGTTTCTTATCAAGCATTTAACTTTGTCTTTGAACTTTCAGGTATTGGCACTAGATTCAACCAATGATGAAACAGCCACAGCTCAGCTGTCAGTGGAGGTGAAATTAGGTAAATGAAAGCTTCCACAATATGCTGCTGACTCCACTTGTTCTGTCAATGCAACAAATGGGCTGATACTTGTATAGCACCTTTCTACTCAGTCAGAGCTCAAAGCTCTACCACAAGTCCCAGTCGCCCAATCCCACACACATATTTATACAGTACTATCTATTCATATCCACACACACTCTCTCTCCAGAGGATGTACTAGTGTATCTTGCCTGAGGATACTTCAGCATGTGGACTAGAAGAGTCTGACCTTTCAGTTGGTAAACGAAGTACTCTAACTCCTGAGCAACAGGAGTCCCTATAAGTTTATCCCTCTTTCACTTTATTTCTTGTTCTTTTTTAAGGTTGGTTTTTAAAGAGGGTTTCTTTGTCTTTGGGGGGGGGGGGTTCCCACTTTTATTTATTGGATTGATTTCTACTGTACATTGTTGTACCCCTTTAAACTTAAGATGCAAGTTTCTTTTTTTTTTGCCCCCTGTCAATCTGATTTTCTCTGTTTGTGACAGTAACTTTACCTTAAACATGATTCAAGGTCTTGCAAAAGAAAAATATGATGAAAATTTACTTGCACCCAATCTGTATAACTTATAATACTAATATTTAGAGTGTAATTTGGAATGTCCCAGATGAGAGAGGGACAATGTGAAAGAATTGGGACTCTAAAACAGTGACCCACATCATGGACTATCACACCATATTTATGCTCAAAGTTGGTTTACAACCAAAGACAGTCCTGGATGAACTTTTGATGGTGTCAGGAGTTTAGGATGACCATCTTGCAGTGCGACTGCAATTATGATATATGTCTACTTGCCCACCAAATAGGAATCTTTCTTGAAATGGCACTGATCTTAACGGCAATTGCACTCGACAAACCAACCCAAATGGAACATATGGAAGTAATATGTGCACAGTAAAATGTTTGGAACTCCAACAAAGAAGAAAGTCTTGTTGATTTGAGGCCACAGAACCTGGCTATATGATGTGTCCTTGAGTTGTCATGGCCAATCCAGCGGAGTGTGGCATTAAGACAGAAAGCAGAAGAATAACAGCTATATCCTGGCCCAGACTGAACAAGGATTAGCTACCTGCATCAAGATTCATGTCCATGTGGCTTGCAAAGACCTTTCAAGAACGCTAAAACGGCCGTGTATAGACATCTAAAGCAGAACATGAAGACACAGGTAAAACCACTAAGCTTCAAAGTGTGCTCTCCTCCCAGGTATCACCACCACCAGTTTACCTCAGACTACTACAGACTTTATGACCACAACAACCACAGGTGAATCCACAACCAGCACCAGCGTCTCAACGACCAGCCCCAGTGAGAGCACCACTAACTCTGCTACATCCACTGAAGACAGTTCTTCAGCCATTAATCCCACTTTGACCCCTGAAGAAAGTTTCTCCACTCCCAGCAAGGCACCACCAGGTGCTTACCCATTACTCTTCATCAGATCAAATGTGGTCCTTTTTGGGGGGGGGGGGACACACACACACAAACAAGCAGTAATTTTAAAAAGAACCATTGCCAGGCAAACAAAGGATTTACCAACACATATTTTAACACACACACATATTTTTGTTTTGTTATTTTTGTTTTTTGTTTTTTTAGAAATGACCTCGGGGAAAGGGGTAGTACATGGCAAATAAATGAAATTCACAGGAAACAAAAAAAATAATTGGATAACCTTTGAGACTAAAAATGTTTTTTTTTAAAATCACACACCAAAAGCTAGCATATTCTATTTAATTTAAAAAAAATCATAAACTTCCTAAAATAATAATACTAATTTGTTTTTGTCATCCAGCCTTATTTTAGACAAGAATATACTTCAAACTTCCTATAAAGGCTTTTTTCACATTGTTCCAAAGCTATAAAAATGTCTTAAAAGTCTCATTGTTGGTATTACGCATTGGCCCATATACTTCTCATTCATCACAGCAGTTATTCCTAAATAAATAAATAATAAAGAAAGAAAAAAAGTGCAGTAAAGGCTAGTTCAAATAAATCTTCAATATGTTCTGTAAGCTTAAAATGTGTATATGTCAAGTTCATACTCAGCGTAATAGATGGATGTTGATCTGTCCATGCATTTTGAAACTAGTATTAGCATGTCAGCTACTGCCATGCTGTTTCCCTTTGTTCTTATTTGGTGTTAGAATTTGGATACATGAGAAAGCCATATTATTAGTTATTATTAGTTAGATAATCCATTTAAATTCCTTCAAAAGGCATCAACAGCACAAACACAACGGTGTGGTCTGGTTTACTGACTTACAGTAGACAAGATTACATCTAGGAGAAGCTAGTCTGGTGCAGTGGACACTTATCGAGTGGCCAAGCACCCAGATCCACTATCCAGGTGGATGAGATATTAAAAAAAATCACTTTCTCCTGAGTTGTTATAAAGGAGAAAACTCTGCATTAGGCGTTTTAACAGGGGAGTTCATGGGGTTCGACTAGCAAGTCTCAAGTGGCCACTTGAGGAACTGCAGTTCTTGGCTTTGTCTTGATTTTTGAGCTCGCCACTTGTTCAGTATGGACTTTTAGCATGGCATTTTTAGTAAGTGGCAGATCTATAATCCACATATTGTATCTGTCATTTCATTTTTCTTAAGCTATGTGCAGTCAACCCTTATCAAACCAGTCTTAATCTATCAGTTTTTGTGTTAAAGTTACTTAACCACAGCTTTAGTGTGCTAAACTTCTACGTTTCGCCTAAAATGTCCATTCCAAGTAACAAAGATTAATCTGACATTTACAGTTAGAATTATCACTCCAATAAAAAGCATTTGATGAAAAACACTTCAGTTTACAGAAAAGGTTTAGACTCTTTAATGAGGGGTTTTTTTTTTATTGTTTCTGCAGTCATCAACCCATCTGGTGAATATGGAACAGTGGAGATGGCAGCACTGGGTGCAACCTTGGGTGCTCTCCTGTTAATTTGTCTGGTGGTCATTGGTGTGCTTGCCCATCGCATGCAGAATGGGAAGGCAGACTGGAAGAAGATCTATGAAGCCAACATATTTCGAAGCTCCGTAAGTTTAAGGTTTAGGTGTGGGTGAACTTTCACATTCATCCAGACTCATCCCTTTCCAACACGTTGGTCTTTACTATTCACACATTTTCATTTTTGACCACCTTGGTTTCAGTTAAACAGATTTAAGGACAAGATAAAAGATTCCTTATGAAATATTTTATTTGTACTATTTTCACTTGTTTAATGTTTATACACCTTGTGACCTTTGAGATTCAGGCTAAATTACAGCATAATTTCACACTAGGAACCCTTGTTTTCAAGCACAGTGGTAAGATGTTTCTTGTAGCTGGTCACCAGGTTCCTCACACCTGTGGAGGGATTATGACCCACTGCTCTTTACAGAAACTCAAAATCCTGTAGGCATCTTGGCTGCTTGGTAACTAGAACACCAAATCCCCACACCAGGTGTGTTTTTTTTCTGGATTTTTGGTTGACGTTCTGTCTCCATTAATGTTAAACTATCATAACAATTAAAGACTGTTCATTTCTTGTAAGTAAACAAACTTTCAAAAACAGCAGAGGATCAATTAATTATTCTATTCTGTATTCAATATTCATCCCACAGAATATCAGTCAACAGCCAGATGAATTAACATAAATATGAAAAATATTTTGAGGTCATTTTAAGCAATGGGAAGACTACGATAAACTGGGGAAACAAATATCTAATGGAAGCTACAGGAAGGGCCCAGGTATGCTACATGCAAAGTCAGAGTGTCTGTTTCAGTGGATGAAAGAAACTTCCCATCAGATATGGTGTCAACAGTCCTTCAGGGAAGTTTTTCTGAAGCTAGTTCAACAATAACCCACAATTTTAAAAAAAAATCTTTTGTAAATATGTCCTCCTCCTTCTGATTATTTCTCTTTGCTCACTTCTGTTTTAGCTCATTTTTTCTGCACTCTATAAAGAAGTCCACATTGATTTAGCAGTGTGCAATGTTTTACCTGTAGCTTTTAATAATAATAATAATGGATTGCATTTAAATAGCACTTTTCCAGACACTCAAAGCGCTTTACAATTCCACTATTCATTCACTCTCACATTCACACACTGGTGGAGGCAGCTACTGTTGTAGCCACAGCTGCCCTGGGGCAGACTGACAGAAGCGAGGCTGCCATATTGTGCCATCGGCCCCTCTGGCCAACAGCAGTAGGCAGTAGGGTGAAGTGTCTTGCCCAAGGACACAACGACCAGGCCAGACAAATCTGGGGATCAAACCGGCAACCTTCTGGTTACAAGATGAGCTTCCCAACCCCCTGAATCATGGTGGCCCTTTTGGGTTATTTGCTTTGATTCTGGCTGGTAACTTCCCTTTCCCTTCCCCTTTCTCTTTTATATGAATTCTTGTTGACTGCATAGTTCACAGTAAGATTTAGGGCAAATATTGAATCGGTGTTACAATACAGTCCAACATCTACAATTGGACAAGAGCATTTATAATATGAATAGACAGGGTTTTGTGTCAGTCAGTCTCAGTAAGAATAAAATGAAGACTGTTAGCTGAATAAATATATTCCCTGACTAAAGCATTTGAGGTCATTTTTTCTCATCATTAGGGTTTACTTTATGAAACAGCATTAAAGGAGATTCAAAACAGCAAGCTAAGTGTAGAAAATGTCTACTGGAAGTCATAGTAAGTTTTACCATTGTGAATCCTTGATTCAAAGACAAGTCTGAAGGGAAGGGTTTCTGATGCTTTTCCATGAAAAAATATATTCATTGTATACACTGATGTAGCAGCTTGTTGTGAATAACACTTTCAAGTCCTCTTGTTTATAAATGTTCTCCCCTTTCTGTTGTTCTATCCACAGCTGGGTCAAGGCCCAAGCCAAAAAGAGGGCATCCAGTACACCAATGAAGCCTTTCAGCGTGATGATGATGATGGAGGAAGCACGGGCTCAAGTGGTCCAGAGACAAAAAGTGAACAGACACCAAAATCAGTATGGGATATCCCAACCAAAGAGGCCATCGAAAGGTCTTCTGCACCACTGCATGACCTTTTGCCTGATGACACCAGTGATGTAGGCTCAGATAAGGCTGACAGCGAGAAGGAAGTAAAACCCATCCTGACAAAGGAGAGACGGGTGGAGGAGGGGTACAAGTCTGTCTGGTTTAAGGCAGACATTGACCCCAGTGCCAAGGAGGAGGTGGTCATTCTCCCAGACAACAGGGAGGACAGCGAGGAGGAAGATGAGGAACCACCCTCAAGCAGCAAAAAACATGATGGAAAACCACAAAAAAACTCCAAGGTCTTGTTTGCTGATACTGATTTGGACAGCGGCCTAGGCGTGAAAATAGAGGAACTGGGCGACGACTCAGATGGTGACGAAGAACTGGACATTGATCTGTAAGCGTAGCAAAAAGACAAGAACATGGTGGAAAGCACCTATAATAAAATCGAATGATTTTTTTTATCAGTCAAGCACATAATTTTCAGCCTTATCAGCCTATTACAAAGGAGCCATCACACAGAACCAGCACAGCGTACACCTTATGGAAAAAGAAATTTCAAGGATAAATCAAAAGCTAAAACGTTTGAACCTTTAGATTTTATCAAAATGCAACATATTGTAGCATCTATTCTTAATGTAAATGTGTCATAGTTAATCAACGTGTCATAAATTCATTAAAAACATTACTATATACATTAGTGAGGCATTTGTGACTCATGAAATCAATGTGGTAGAAATTATGGAGTGAAAATCATGGGAGCTCTGGTCGCCCTGCTGTTCATTTAATTAGATTTTTTGATTCACTATGTGCCTTCATCTTGTGCCCCTGTCAGTTTTATAACCCCTTTTTTGCAGTAGTGGTGTCAGTGAACAATGAAAACTTCTTTAACGGTTAATTATTAACTTGTAATTTAGCCCAGGCTAGCAGAAAAAAATGTTGTCAGAGGGAAACAGGGAAACAGCAAGAGAAAAACACACGCATTATCTACTGTTACCGCTAGTGATTAAAAAAAAATACTGCCAACTGATACTGGAGACTGTAAAACATTATGACAGACACGAAAGGGACTCTGAACTTCAATTAAATAATTAAACAGATATCAGTAAAATCCATCAGTGGAATATGTTGCTTCAAACCAAACTGGAGACCTTTACCCAGCCTTTACCTAACCTACTTACCTTTACCCAGCTCGTTTTAACTTGCAGGCCACAAAGAGCCTAATTTGATATCAAGGGAGCCAGACAACCAAAAACTATAAGGGCTTTTTTTTTTTTTAAAACAATGCGTTCGAATAGTCCACCTTTTTTTAATGTAAAGAAGTGCAAGTAAATTTTTTTTAACTTGCATTTAGTGAGCTATGTTTTTGCAAGCCAGTGTCTAACAGCATGTCTTTGGAATTTGATATGTTTTTGTTTTCGTATGGACTAAACACTTGTCAAAATATAGAAATACATAAATTTCCTGTGTTAAATGTATGCAGCTCAAGTAAAATTTAAGGAAACGTTAGAGAACTGTTTTCCAGTAAGGGAAGAAAACCCTCTGAGGCAGATTTCTGCATGAAGACAGTACTTACTGTTTAACTTGCCCCTGAAACTTGGCACTTCTTTGCCTTTACACACGCATCAATGTTATGAATGAATGAACTGTGGAGCTACCAGAATGTAACTGAGGTGCTTTTGTTTGAGCCTGGAAGGCAGTTTTGTGGTTCATTACAGAAAAAAATGTTCACAAAGGTAAGTAGTTCCAAATGCGTCCAAATTTATCCTTCATTTACCTAAATTACATTCACATTGCATGTCCGTTACCTCAAACTGGATGTCGGTGGGCAGATAAAAGCACTGACTGTGAATAGTGAGAACAGCGAGCGATCCGTCACAGAGCTTCTTGTCAAGTTGATCTTGGCAAGTGCCTGTTGCGTGTCGGAGTATGCTTTTGGAGCCGATGTTATCTTGCTGACAGTAATATGGCCAGCTTTCACAGCTGTATCGCTGATCCTTTTGTTGCTTCCTCAAACCTATCAACAACTCATCTTTTCTGTTCTCGGTTGGCCATGTAAGTTGTTGTATTTTTCGTGTGATTTGTGTCATAGTGTCACTTGATATTATATTCCTTGAGCTCTGTGAATACAGCAAACATGTAGGCTTTGTGTTTACTTCTGTGAATAAATAGGAACCAATCAATTTTCATGAAAGAATTGACATTCCCTGTCTCCTCTTCTCCTTATTGATAACACATTTTCAAAAGGCTTCCATGAGTTTCTGCCTTCCACATGTTTTTGTAGCATGAATGGGCTTGCATTATTAGAAAAGATTAGGAATAAGATTGTGTTTTATTTTTCAAAAAAGTAATATGGACTATTGTTGATAGCTGGCTTTGCTTAAAGACACAATTTGTATTTATTTTTTAATTGGTCAGATTTTTCCAAAGAAACAACGTCAACATATGTTGTTATTGCCTTCTTCTTTATCCTCATTATTAGTAGCAGTGTGAATGGCAGTTAAATAGTGAATGGGAATGAAATTCCATGATTTTCTATTTTCTATATGTCTCTGTTGTCACTGATACCAATGCCCCATGAGTGACACCATATCCTGATCTTAATTTGGACAGTTCCACCTACAGCTGTATTTAGCCAGGTGACCCCTTTCAAAATCATGTGCCGTTTTAAATATCTATCTATCTATCTATCTATCTATCTATCTATCTATCTATCTATATACATATA
>NW_005187602.1:894832-896078 GCF_000239375.1 Pundamilia nyererei
AACGACATATCTTAGGAAATGTGTGTGAAGTAAAGCCTGAGACTGGAAGGCTCTATAATCCAGTGAATTCATTGTGAAAATTTTTGAAAAGACTTTTGATAACTGCTACAGCTCTTCTTTTGTCTGACGTAATGCTTTACCAAAGTTATCCAGCTCTCAAAGTCTATTTTTTGAAACTTTTAATAACTTTTTTGTAACTTTTTCAATCTAAAACCACACTAAAATAAAATTCAACATTAAACACCTCCCTCAAAACGTTCTCTCTACAACACAAAATACTAAACATTTCAGTGACAGATCCTTAACAAAAAACTAACATGAACCATCACTACCGGCTCCCATCAGCTGGTCTGCTGAAAAACTGTAATCCCACATTTAAAACTACATTAACAGAATATGTACACAATCAGAACTGATTACTCATTGTTCCCTGCACAAACAACATTCTCCTAAGTAACAAGAAGTTCATTTCTATTAAAAAAGGAAACAGTCTGTGTGAGTCGCTGTCACAGAACAAAAGCACATCTGGAAACATTTCTGCAGATGAACTCTTGGTTGGAACAATTTGGTGAGTCTCTTTTTAATTTTTTCCCTTCCATGGCTCCCAGAAGAACCAGAATTCTGACCATAAAAAACACAGTACGAACATACTTTAGTAACAGGAAGTGTTCAGGTAGGAGAGAGGGGCTTCAGAGTGAGGTTTCCAGACTGTGCAAGGGGCTTCCTGGACAGGGTGGTAGTCCTGCTGAGTTGGGAGGGACCAGTGCAGACCTGGAGATGTCCTTATGTAACGGGATGACACGGTCCAAGGCGTTGTTGTTCTCGTTGGAGGTGAAGGGGAGAGGCGGCTGGCTGGACAATCCAGTAAGTGGCGGTGGGATGAAAATAGAGTTTCGTTTGGTAGGGGGATCATCTTCACTCTCATTTTCATCGATGAGGGGGATCTGAGGTTCTGAGTCTTCAATACGGAACTCGGGATGATTCATGAAGTTGTGAATGGAACTGCGAGATTCAGGTGTCTCCAGACCTTCATAGGGAGACACACTGTCCCTGAAGGCCTTCACCACACGGATCTGGCAGATCAGAGACAGTGAGTCAACTCAGGTAGATCATTTACAGCAGCAGTCCCCAACCTGTTTTGTGCCACGGACCGGTTTATGCCTGACAATATTTTCATGGACCGGCCTTTAAGGTGTCGCGGATAAATACAACAAATTAAAACTAGTACCGGTACCGAAAAAAAATA
>NW_005187602.1:897778-908166 GCF_000239375.1 Pundamilia nyererei
TAAACTTCATACAGTGCTTCTGTGTTTTGGCTTAGTTTAATCATGATATAGTGTAATATGTCATGTATCGCTGTTCTTCGTCAAGTTTGTATTTAAATAATTTTTTAAACCAAATGAGGACCAGATTACAGATTATGCAGATACACGGAGAAAATTGAAAAAAAAAAAAAAAAAACAACACAGCTTTATTGCCAGCAATACAAAAACTAAACTGGGAGAAAGGAGACACACACAACCATGAGGGAGATCGCAACACAGGACTGAGCGAGATGCTGAGATAAATACATAGAAGGATAACGGGGGAAGTAAGGACCCGCGAGGAACACAGCTGCTACAAATGAACATGACGCCACAGGGGAAGCAAAATAAAATACGCTGAACATGGGAACACGAGACCTTCACAATAAAACAGGAAACTGGGGAACATGACACAGGAGTGGAGGATGGATAAAAATTATGGAATAAAACACAAGGAGGGGAAACAAGGCACAAGAACTCATACAAACACATAAACACAAATGCACAGAGGGAGACACAGAGGGCAACGACACAAGGGAAAAATATTAAATAATCAAGGAACTAAACTGGGACCATAAAAAACTCAAAACAGGATAACCAAGCACTATGGAAATAAACTTCAGACTAGCAAGGAGAACTTACAGTATACATAGATCATAATACAAAATAACAAAAACACAGGAAAACTCAAAACGCTGGGTCAAATGACCCAGGACCATGACAATGTCCTGATACAAAAAACCTTAGAAATAAAAAAGTGTACTTTCTTTTTAAATAATCGTAACAGCAATCAATTTAAAAAAATTTCATTTTAGCAAAAACAGTTTCTTACCTGTCCCCACAGCAGACTGCCGAGGCCCAAGAAGATGCACCAAAGCCATTGCTCAAGGGTTAGGTCCACACAGCTAAAAGGTTTACCTCCAAACTGTACAATTATGAACTACAAGAGGACAGAGCAGCAACATTATATGAAAATTCTTTTAATTCCATCGAGTCTGAACAGGCTGACGACTTCTTTTTTCCAGGGTTACCTGTGAGACGAAGGTTCCGAAGATGATGGAGCAGAAGATGGGGTTTCTGAAGACACCCTCAAAAACGTTTCTCTCTCCATGGATCTTGCGGGCATTAAACTCATTGAAGATCTGCATGAGGACAAAAGTATTGAACACGATGGTATAGTGCTCAGAGGGCGGGGCGTGAAGCGGGGCATTCCTGCCACTGTCGATGTCAAACAGCGTCTCACCTGTAAAGAGGATCAAAGGTCACTGAACATGAAGTCTGTATATTTTTCAAAAATGTTAAGTTTTAAAAAAAATAAGTAAATACTAAGACATTTTCAAGCAATACTTTAGTGACATTTGCCACACAAAACCTATTAAAATCCCTCTAAGAATCAGCTTTCGTAAAGTTTGTTTACAAGGACAACAAACTACAAGCAAAAAGACATAAGATTATTACATATATGGACATAATGTAAAATACAGTACAAAGATGTGTGACTGAAGGGAGTGCTGTGATAAACACTCAGCATCAACATTCATCTTGGCTGATCTGATCACACGTGGAGAGCCCGAAGTGTGTCAGTTCACACCTGGCATTGGAAGGTATCTTCACATTTGGAACTGAAGCTGACATTCATGTTCTGTATGCAAATAAACATGCATTATTAATGCATTACTTCCATTAGCAAAAAGCTGTCCTGTTATATCCTTCCGCACCTACCAACCCACCAACTACAGTCGGGTTATGGAACTAATAATCCAGTTATTATTACCAGACCCGCAACCTGACCCAAAATTAAACCAAGTCAATCATCTTACTGCACTTTATTATTGCTTGTGCAGTAATAAAGTGCCCAGATCACCTTTATACATTGTTAAAAGAATATGGTCATATGTACCCAAACAATCTGGATCAAACTGCTTCCTCGGGATAACTTGGGTGTATTTACACCTGTATCTGTATCTTTCCCATTTTGATTGGTCCTGATTTGACTTACGCTGTGTCACCACTATTGCTGCAGGCACCTTAAGTTATAAATTAATGTGCATGTCATTAAGTGAAATAAGTATTTCATACCCTACAACCCAGCCAGAATTATGGACGGGGCCATGTACTATAAAATCTCCTAATATGGCGACCCTAACAAAGAAGGGTAAAACTGGTCTTGTGTGATGTGTTCACTGACCAGCAAAGAGTAGGGTGAAGATTATGGTCAGCTGGTAGACACCATGTCCCAGAATGTTCTTCATCATGGTGCGGGAGATGAGCGGCTTCTTGCGGCCGTATGGGTTCCTAAGCAGCAGTGCCTCAGTCGGTGGCTCCGTGGCAAGGGCCAGCGAAGCAAATGTGTCCATGATGAGGTTCACCCATAACATCTGCACAGCTTTCAGAGGAGAGTCCTGGAAACATTTTTTGTATGGTATTTAGAAGAGGAAAATCATCCGTAAAATCCAAAAAGCATAAACAGACAGAAAAGGCACCTATGAATAAACATTTACAAACAGAATTTCAAATTAGGGTTTTGATTATATACACAAAGCATTAATTAAAAATATTAGGATGGGAATTGGTATTGAGAATTTAGTTTGTTAATTCTCAGGAATTTTCTTTCCAAGCTCCTTAGACAATTCACGGGAAGGATATTGATTGTGATGTTCTTCATGTAAGCATTCAACATTCAAGAGGTTCCAATGCCTTTAGTAGTTTAGAACTCACGTTGTAAACCCATAACCATCTCTGCAATAACTTAAGCTTTAAACGTTGCTAAACTCTGATAGGTGCATGGAAGTAATATCATGTCTACTAATTTCTACTCATCCAACCAAAATAAAATGTTCACCCAGTTTGCCTGAATCATTTTCAAGTGATCTCGTCTGGTTGTTGAAGTCAAAATAAAATCAACTCAAGTACTTCTGTACTTATTTCTATAGGACATTTAAAACAAGCTTACCTGACCAAAATTATACACAACGGTCACTAAGTCACGAATAAATATGCACTAAAATACACAAAACCATAAACCTCAATTGTAAAAACCATACCTCAAAATTTTCTCATTCTGAATTTATGATGTAAAATGCGATATATGCTATATTTTATATGTTATATTTTATATGTGGCTGCACATATGTGGCAGACACAGTCCAAGCCACCAGTATGTCAGGGGTCTGCCCCAAGGTCATCATCCTTCTTTTATTGTGGATTAGTAGTAGCTGTACTCTGAGTCCCTCACAAATGACTGAACACTTCACTACATCTCTAAGGGAGATCCCAGACACCCTTCAGGGAAAGCTAATTTCCCACTTAAATCTATGATCTCATTCTTTTTGACACCGTCCATAGTTTGTGTCCATGGGGCAGGGTAAGAATGTTATTGCACTCTGCAGTCACATGCTTCACCACAACAGGCAATAGGCATCTACAACATTGCAGATGCTACACCTGTTTTTCAGTCCACTTCCCACTCTTTTATTTCTTCGCCTGTAAACAAGAGCCCAAGATACTTGAACTCCTCTGGGGAGGCTGTAGCTCAGGAGACAGAGCGGGTCCAATCCCTGGTGGTCCAATCCCTGTCTGCTTCAGTCTGCATGCCAAAGAAACTAATCCCAAGTTGCTGTGTGAATGTTAGATAGAAAGAGCTTACAAAGAAAGTACTTGTGTGAATGGGTGAATAAAGCAAGTTGTATAAAGTGCTTTGAGTGCTCAAATAGAGTAGAACTAGCACTATATAAGAGGTGCAGTGCATTTACCCAGAGCGGGCTCTCCAGCTGAGAACCATTGGTCTCAGAATTTGATGTGCTAATTGTCACCCCAGTCACTTTATGCTCACTACAAGGTATTGACCCAGGTAGTGTTCAGTAAGAGTAATAGAATTGTACCATCTGCAAAATGGAACTGGCCATGTCTGATACTTGGCTGCACTTAGAAATTCTTTCCATAAAGGTTACAAAGAGTACAAGTGACAAAGGGCTCTTTCTTATGCTTACATCTCCTATATAATATATCCAGTTATACAGGACGTATGGGATACTTCTGGCTCTGGATACTCTTGTTAATCTATTCACACAAGCACCTTTTCTATGTCTGAGTGCTTTCTAATGTTCATATACATTCACATTTTAATGAACATATCAGAAAAAACAGTGTTAAGTATCTTGCCCAAGGATACTTTGGTATGCCAACTGCAACAGCCAGGTATCAATCCACCAATCTTCCAATTAGTAAATAACCTGCTCTACCTCCTGAGCCCCACCCATCCCTTACCCCAGATGAGAGCTATGGCTTATGATCGCAATTCCTGGTGCAAGGTGCACTTAAAAGCACCCATATAGTTAGACATGATATTAGCTAGGCACAGAAGTCCAATAACAGCACCACTTGGGTTCAGATCCAGCAGGCCATTCCTCCCTGTCACACCCTTACAGGAGTCACAGTCATTACCCAAATAAGCATTAAGGTCCACCCGCAGGACAATGGAGTCCCCAGTAGGGACACCTTCCAGGACCCCACCCAGGGAGTCAAAAATACTCTGAGCTCTCATTAACTATATTGGCAGAAATGATTTAACAACCATTTAACAACCCAATGGTACACAACCACTTTCTTTCTATCTCACACACAGCAACTTGTCCCAGTTTAGTGACTGCCCACTAAACTGGGATATACAAATATACACAATCTCCACCTCCAGTCCAGAGCTGAATAAAGTACAAAGCTTCTCCAAGCGACTGGTTCCAGAACTCGAGTGCTGAGCATACATTGAGGTAAACACAATTATATTTAGCTAGTATCTCTCACTCTCAAGCTCTGGGTCATTCTTCATCAAAGAAATGATATTTCATGCACCAAGAACTGTCCCAATTCTTGCAGTGGGGTTCACCCTCTATATTTATGCAGACCCAGTTGGGTTTTAGCCATTTTACTCCAAAGTATTTACAGAAATTCCAAGAAAATTGCATTTTAAAATTTAGCTAAATAAATGTACAGTACATGCGGTTAAAGTCAGTCACAGATAGACAGTGGAGGTTTTCAGGTGGCTCTGACCTGGGTGATGCAGGCTCCGGTAAAGGCCACAATGACAGCAACCACATTGACGGTGAGCTGGAACTGCAAGAATTTAGATATGCTGTCGTAGACATTCCTGCCCCACATAACAGCCTTAACAATGCTGCTGAAATTATCGTCTGTCAGGATGATGTCAGACGCCTCCTTAGCCACATCCGTCCCTGCGATGCCCTGCAGATCATAGCATGTATGCTAGTTTACGAACCTATCGTTATTATCAGTGCAAATAATATTCAATATTTAATAGCATTTAATATTAAACACCATTGCAAAAATGCTATAACAACATGTAACTAAATGTTAAAATACATTGACTTTTGATGACTGCTGAAGTTACCATAGCAAAGCCAACATCTGCTTTTTTTAGGGCAGGACCATCATTTGTTCCATCTCCAGTTACTGCAACAACCTGCCTCTGCTCAAAGACTGTGCTGTCAATAATTCCTGAAAAGACAAGTGATATGTGTTATAATCAGAGATGGGCAGTAACGCATTACTTGTAACGCGTTACTGTAATCCAATTACTTTTATCAAGTAACGAGTAAAGTAAACATCGACATGTTACGCCTCGGGAGTGAGAACGGGCTCGATTATGTAGAAAAAGTAGAATTGGGCTGAAAGATCTATCGCTTTATTACCTATTCAGGTTGTAAATCGTGTTTTTAAAAAGTAACTAAGTAATTAATTACTTTTGAAAATAAGTAATCAGTAAAGTAACGGGACTACTTTTTGGGGAAGTAATCAGTAATTAGTTACTGATTACTTTTTTCAAGTAACTTGACCAACACTGGTTATAATGACTACACATTTTTGAGCATTAATAAGGTATGAGTAAATACTTTATTCATTATTTGTAAAGCATTACTCCTGATAGAATCCATTTTCAAAATTACGTTTTTAGAATGCTTAATCAATATTTCTTTGGATCTGGATGTAACTGATAAATGAAATGTTAAAAATGGGTCTTTGCTTTTCTTTTCTTTTGACTTTTAGAGGCTTGGTTACAAAACTAAATGCTTTACAAATAATGAATTCAATAATTACTAATACCTTACTAATGTTTAACAGTGTCAAAGGATCAACTTTAACATAAGCTGCCTTTCAATTTCTTTCCACATGTTCTTATATTTACTTTGTAAGGTTTAATTTCTATTGCTTTTAATATTCATATTTATGTAACTCAAAATGAACCTTCTTGTGTACAAATTTTCCTGTAAACATAAATTGTCCTTCTCTCAATGGTTCAATCTACCCCTTGTCACTAACTGTTTCCTGCCCCACCCACCCTCTTTGATCCAGATGTGTCTAACCTTTGACCAAAGTGTGTTTGTCCGTTGGAGATGATCGAGCGAGGACTCGGAGCTTGGGCCAAATCTTATCAAGACGTTCCTGCTCAATCTGCAAAACAAAAAGAGAGAGAAGACCAAAAAAAATCTATGTTTTAACGGCAAAATATTGATTTAAATCACTGTTTGTCCAACTAATAGTTGTTGACCTTCCAACCAGATGCAGCATATGCTTCCTCACAATTTTCAAGGGGATGAGCAGATCATTGAGGTTATACATTTTATATATTGTAGGGCCTCTACCTTACCATAGAATAACTGTTGTTGTTCAGATAACTATCATTAACTGAGGCTATATTGATCAAATCAAACTGAATTAAAGTTACAGAGGTAGGAAGTAAAAAAGTACAAATACTTTGTTACTGTAATTAAATAGAATTTTCATATATCTGTACTTCACTCGAGTAGTTATTTTTTGTTGCATAAAAAGAGACGAACGAGGCAAAACTTTGTGCCATGGTCAGGGGTTAAAGTGGGCCAGTGTTTTTTTGTTTTTGGCACAACACCAGAACAACTGCAGTTGTCCTGCTACCCCTTCAAAAGAGTAGCAAGCATAAATAAATGTAGCTTCTATCAACTGTTTGTCTGTGCATTTTGTCACACAGTGCTTCTGCTGCCTTAAGGTCCAGCTGATTGTATTTCACAGGGAGAGAATGAGAGCTAACTTCACTCAGAGATGGAGAAAGAAAAGAAAGACAGGACAGAAGTGGAAGATCATAAGGTAAGGACTGCTCAGTGGCATAAAATGGAGATTTAAGATAAGATAAGATAACCTTTATTAGTCTCACACGTGGGAAATTTGTTAAATTTAAAGCTTACATATAAGTCCTCATGTTTTTAACATGTGACATCATGTTTTTCTCATACTGTGAAATGTGCAGCAAAACAAACTAATGCAGACAAACTGTGTTATTAAAGGCTTTATGAAAATACTCTGCTGTACCTTTGATTTAAAGTGAAGGACAGTGAAGAAAAGTGTGTGTGACTGGTGCTTAGTGGCAGCACTGGTTGGCTCACGAAGCATAAAAATGGAGAACAAACCAATAGACTAGTCCTTATCACATTTGTAACAGTGAGCCAGGCCATAATGGTAAGTAAATGCATAAATGCACATCTCACACAGCATTCTAATGTTTGTGTTTTTATTGTGTCACTTTTCTTATTTTCACAGTCATCTACTGATCAGTCAAATCCGCTTTCTTTATGTTTGTCTGACCTCTCCCATTTCATTGTGAATGCGTCGGTTGAACTCTTTGCCCTCCAAACACAGGAAATCATCTCCAGGATGCAAAATGCCACATTTAATGGCAATTGCACGGGCAGTATTGATATTGTCTCCAGTCACCATGCGAACAGTGATTCCAGCCCGCTGGCACTTTCTGATGGCTTCTGGAACCTATGGAGCAAAAGAAAAGAAAAAACATGCATCTAGTACGTGAGCTTGATTGGAACACTGAAAAAATAAAAAGTTCGAACAAAGAAAAATACTGACTGACTCACAGCTAGTTTTTGCAATAATCATAGTTTTACAAACAATGAAATGTTGCTGACAAAATACCGGTCCCATGGTGTCTACAGAGTTTCTGAATTATTGTAGCCAATGATCCAGTCTTTCAGACATCTGTACTTTAGCTCAGAGGTGTCAAACAATAGGACAGAATCTACCCAGCAAAGGCCCCAAACCAGACCACTGGATGGCTTTGGAAATTTTGAGGGAGGGCAGATTTGGGACTTTTAACCATATTTTCATTGCTTTTACAGTGTTTTGTTCTGATAAGGACATCCACAACAGCTATTCATATTACACCAAAGTAATTAACTAATAGATAAACAACATCAATTATAACACAGAGAAGTCCCTTTCTACTTTAGAAATTTCTATTTTTTACAGTGGGTCCTCGGGGGGGAAAGAGACATTGTATAGAAAGTGTAATTTTACATATTTATTTGTGCTGACAGATTTCCTGCATTTACTACAAAAGAATTTCTCTATCATGTAGAAAAACTGAGTTGTTCTGTTGAAATTCCACATTAAATGGGATTAATTGTGTAGTTAAATATGTTTACACTGACAGAAAGAGGAGTTTCTCTGGTTTGGCCCATTTAAGATCAAAGCTGGCCCACGATGTAAAATTACTTTGGCATCCTTGTCTTATTAAACATGCCACAATAATGTTAAAATAGACAGATCTTTGCTAATAGCCAATATTCTAAAGACTGGTTTGCCTGCTGTCTCTGTGTTGGCATACCTCAGGTCGTACTGGGTCCTCAATGCCAACTACAGCGATGCATGTGAGACCTGTTAGTATGTGGGCCTCATTGTCCCAGTCAGGCTCTCCATCAGACACAGGAAAATCTCTGTAGGCGAGGCAGATGGTCCTCAGTCCCTCAGACGCCATTGGCTCAACCACCTTTTTAACCAGATCATCTCGGTCGCGATGTTTGAAGACTTTGACATCACCACTGGCCGTCAAGATCTTACAACATCTGTAAACACAGAGATAGTCATGTGATCATCATCTTACTGTGTACGGCTGTGTGAGTACAAGCAGTAAACTTACTTCTTAAGCAGGATCTCAGAGGCACCCTTGCTGAACATTCGGTAGCTGCCATCATGGTTCTTTAGCACAGTGCTCATGGATTTTCTCACAGAGTTGAAGGTATAGACCTTAAAAAGTTTCTCCTCGGGGGTTTCGTTGCGAATGGCCTGATAGTCTCGGCGCAGGTCGAGGGTGAATCCCAGTAAGGCACATTCAGTCTTGTTTCCCACCTGGCGAGGGAGTCCACCATCCCTCTCTGGAGGCTGTGAGAAGAGGTTTTAAAGTTAATTTAAAAATAAAAGTCAGTTCATGTATAGCCTTTTTATCTTGTATATGTGCTTATGTATGACTTGTGTCTGATTTCCCTCCATGTTGTGTTCTTTGCTGTAATTTACAGCAGTAAAGGCTTTCAGATGCTGTTCGTCTGCTGTAGGTGTTTTAGGGTTGACACTTTTTCTTTTGTCCTCCACTTATCCAGTTTCCTGAAAATTTTTAAGGACACACTGTGCTGAAACTAGTACTTTTGGTTAAAAACGACCAGTTCATGCCTGCCAAACTGTAAATTCAAGAGTTGTCTTGTGGCATGCTAGTCTTTAATACAGTGTCTGGTATGAGAAAACACATTTAGTTGTATTTATCTGTTGTTAAATTTGGCATTTATTGGACTTTCTAATTAAATTTTATGTTTATAACGTAACCACATGAATTTTTAATGCTAGACTGTTTTCAGTCTGAAAACTAAGCACAATTAGATATCAATAAACTTACTATTCTACTTACAAGAAAAACAGCCTGTCACTATCAATACAACTGTAGCTGCAGCTGTAAACTAGATATTTCATCCTTGACAGTCAAATAATGATCACTGTCTGAGGTTCAATTAAAATTAATTCATTTCAGTTTAATTCTGTTTTATTTATGTAAGGCACTTTATATAGTAAGGTAAAGAGCCTGCAATAATGTTTTCCAGGGTAAATAGAAGATTTTATAAATTTTTCACAAGGGTAGCTTTCTGTTGCCTTTTAGTGTACTTAGTTCTTCTGTCAAGACAGCCCTGAACATGGCAAAGGCTGAGCGCTATATCTGGTTTCCTGGGCAGAACCAGCTGGCTGCCCAATGTAAAGTCAAAGAATTTCTCCAAGGGATTAATAAAGGATAACTTAAACCTATCTGTCAGTTCACAGGCTCTCACATTCATTAGGCGACTGCTTGGGGATTCCAAACCCCAGGCTATGCTGCTGATCTTTTAAGCTTGAAATAATTGTCAGACAAATTGATGTAATTTATAGTGATACCTTTAGCAAAGAAAACAAAATGTCAGCAAAAGAAATGTACATATAATGTCTTATTTGAAAGTATAACTAACCACATCTAGGTCTCTATCACGATTCAGAATATTATACATGCACACACACAC
>NW_005187602.1:908186-932275 GCF_000239375.1 Pundamilia nyererei
CACACACACACACACACACACACACACACACACACACACACACACACACACACACACACACACTATCTATATATATATATATATATAGATAGTGTAGCTGAATCTGTTTCCTGTCTGTGTGCTATACAGTGGATCCAGGAGACAGTAATCCAATGAGTCCTGAACTGCTGTGTTAGTCAACCTGCACTGCACTCCATTCAGCTTCCTGAATGAACTGCTATTTTTGCAGCTCACCATAATCTTGGTGGTGTAGGCGCAGTTGACCCCGATGCCCAGGACAAGCAGGTCCAGGATTTTGGGAGGGATAAGGTCTGGCTCTGGCACCTTTTTGTAGTAGCGTTCCCCGATGTAGGCCTGCACCACTGTCATGCGATTCATAGTCAGTGTGCCCGTTTTATCAGAGCATATGGCAGTGGCATTGCCCATTGTCTCACAGGCATCCAGGTGGCGGACCAGGTTGTTGTCCTTCATCATTTTCTGATAAAAGACAAGAGCCATGTTACCAGTCTGTGGGTTTTATTTTGAATCAATCAAAAGAGCTCGGCTTGATCCAAGTTTGTCTGACGAGGGTTGTAATATTCCATTATTACTTTTGAAGTCCGGGTCATTACTACAATGAAAGAGGTGGACAATAAATAATTCTGTAAAAGTTGCACAAATACTGTGTGCTGCAAAAAAAGAATAGATCAAATATCTATCTGGCATGTTTCATCAGGCTAAATATGTTAGTTTTATTATAGCAAACATTTTTTAATTTCCCTTAGAAAATAAACAAACCTTGACTGAATAGGCTAGGGAGATGGTGACGGCCAGAGGGAGGCCTTCAGGTACAGCTACCACAAGCACCGTCACACCAATTATGAAGAACTTGACCAGAAATTGTATGTAGATGGGCACACACTCAGGAAGCCACACAACACCCTGAATGCAGAATGTATCGATCAGGAAGCGAGTGATGAGGATGATGACAGTGAGAGTTGACATGAACAGACCTGAAGGCAAAGACAGGCAGCGAAGAGAACAGAGGCACAGACTTTAGTTCATCTGTAGAGTTAATTGTGACCATAACAGATTAAGTGAACAGTGAGTTAAGTTCAAATTTGTTCTGGATCTATATATCTGCGTTCATTTCCACTGAACCATCTTAAAAATGCATACAACAGCGTTCATAAGTTCAGGCTTTATCAGCCCCCAGACAAATATTATGCATCTACAAAACATTTCTTCCTCTACAGTCACTCCTATATAATCACATCCTTTATGTACAATGCAAGGGCTCCACAGGCTATGGTCACACTCACTATGGACAAAATATAGTCCTTGTTTAAAACAAGTTGTTTTTAGCTTCACAACTCCTTTGAACCTTTTTAAGTGGAAGATTTAAACAAAAACGTTCACATTCTGTGAAAATACACTTCAGGAATACAAATGTCTTTCTCAGAAATGACACTCGCAAGTTAAAAGACTTGTAAATTGGAAATGTATAAACAGTGATTCGCATGAGGAAAGATTAACTAATTTCTGCTGGAATCTTTGGATGTGAGCCAGTGCTACTGCAAAGGTGCAGTTTTTGCATCCTTTACAAAATTAGTCAGACGTCTGCTGCAACGTAGAAAAACTTTACATCTGCTCTGAAACTCTCTTGGCAATCTAGGTTTGTTGTTACTTCTGATCTTGAATATTGGATTAAAGGAGATTTTTCAGGAATTACTTCCTTTTTTGAGATGCTTAATAAATCACATCCAAAACGATCATCACATAAGTTGTTCTCATCAAAGCCATGGATTCTAGTGTTCTGTTAGAACTCTTTGTTTTGTTCCTATTGTTTGTAGTTGTTCTTCGTAATCTTAGTAGCTTCCCTTGCATGCGAGCGTTCACTGAAGGATTTTTGTACAAAAAAAGCAGCTTTGCAGCTAGTCATTTTACATATTTGCCTAACAAGTAAAAGATCCCTGGATCATCTCCAGTAAGGAGACACAGATCCGATTGGGTTGCATCCAGAAAGACATCTGGTGCAAAACTCTCCCATTTCAAACATCCAGAGCGACGTGCTGTAGCAACCCATGTCTGCCAAATATGGACATCACGTCAAAAATCAACGTTAAGTGTTTCAGAGCACAGTGATGTGTGGTCTCTAAATCTAAATTAAATCTCAATAATCAGACTCTGTTTGTACCTGCTTTGCCGATCTGCACAGCCAGCTTAGTTAGCTTCCCCTGGAGGACGGATTTCTCTTTCTTTGCAATGTGTTTTTTCTTCTTCTCTGGTTCTCCCTCACCATTAAGTGGCTGCATCTCCACGGATGCTCCGTCCTTCTTCTCCCCTACAGGAAATCCAAAAGAACAAACAAAATAAATCCAAACACTTGAATGTCAAAACAGTTTTTCTCTCGTAAACTGCCCTCAGAAAACAGTGTTTATCACTAATACGCTATTAAATAAAAATTTAAAATTCCATTCAATTTTATTTTATTTACATTGTGCGAAATATCAACAATAGTCACCTCAAGGTGCTGTGTATTTTAATGCACAATAATAAAGAGAAACCCCAACAATCAAACAACCCCCTTTCAGAAAGCATATCTGCAGGTGTATATATATATATGTGAGGGTGCTGATCCCATCTCGTAACAAGGTTATTAGTGGACAGGCAGGCAGCCAGCAGTAGGCAGAAGAAGAAAGCAGCTGCCAAGCTTAAGCCCAATAATCTTCTTGGGCCTAATCATAGAGTCAGGAGCACCTGCTGCTACTGCTCAGACCACAGGGCCAAACACACTACACCATGTGGGACCACAGGGAGACAGGAGGATCTGTCAGGACCATGGGAAACTCCAAAGGAACCAAGAGTCTAACTGAACTACCTATTATAAAGCTATCATTTCCAACAGTATTTTTTGAGGGGTTGGATGATTGAAGTAACCTACCCAGAAAATAGAAGCTTTTCATGTTATACTGAACACTGAGTTGCTAATTAAATGTGTTGTGCTGTTATGCGGATGATACCCCATAATAGTTATCTATGAAATAAGATGGCATAAATCAATAAATTAAACTAGAGGCAAAAAATAAAGATCTGAATTCTACTTCTGAATTCAGGGCTGAGGTTATTGTATTGGTCCATAGAAATCTTGAAATTATATCAGATACAGATACTCTTAGGCTGGACAATTCTGTATGTTGTTCCAAAAAACCCTGAAAAGCCTGTGCAGTGAGAGTACTCACAGGGATGAGAAAGAGATCATATTTCTCTCACATTAGCTTTTCCCCATTGGTTCCCTCCCACACGAAGTCTTTTAAGGTCAGGCCCAATCATGTCTCTTCTGTGGAGCCAGTTTACGTTCAGGAGACCTTTCTACTTTTGAAATTAGGCTTCAAATTTTCCTTTCTCTTAAAACTTAGTTAAGGCTAGATGTGGTCACCATGAACCAACCCTGAAATATACCGCTGTAGGGTCAGGATGCTGGTGGACTTGATACAGTGAACATTTCTTCTCCACTCTTTTGTCCTGTCTATTTAAAGACTGCTTTTTCTCCTCTCTTTCACCTCACACTGGTTGCAGCAGATGGCTACCTCTCCCAGAGTCTTCACCTTACAATACCAAGTACCTCGAGACAACTGTTGGACATGATGTACATAAAACTACACATCAACAATAGATGATAATTTTCCAAAGTCTAATATTCAAAGACTGCGTGTGATTTCATTCAAAGAACTGTAGGAAAGGTAACCATGATTTTCAGCCTTACCTAAACAGCCTTAAGCAACCAAAACTAAGTGGATTCTTTAACTGATAAGTTAATACGGGATAATTGGAAAATATCAGATATCTGTATTTTTGTAATATAATTTAAGACTCATGCCCTAAAATATTTCTATCCACATCATCCTGTGAAATTTAAATATGGGACAGTACTCAGACCATGACTAATGATGATTCACAGGAGCACAGACTGGGAAAGGCCTCAAGTCTTTGACCCTCATAAATGTCATTGATGTCACACATTTGACCAAGAGAACTGGGTCCAGTCAAAGAGGATGAGGAACGAGCTGGTTTCTACGTGGCTCCTCAGTTTCCATTCTCCACAGAACACAGAAGCGCACAGCAGCACCCATACTGCCAAAACATATTAACTGTTAACATTATTGCTGACACATTCGGCATGGACAGATAGAGGTATGGATGCTCTGGAGTTCACTACCACAAGAAGTCGATGATCAAACCAGAGATAGCTTTAAAAACAAATTGAAGCTCTGCTGTTTAATACAACCTTCACATCAACTCATTCACACAGACAGTGATGGCATATTTGTTTGCCTACCTTTCTTGCCTTTGTCTTCTTTTTTGCCTGTAAAGAAGAAACATTTAATAGCCGTTAGTCATGCAGCACTCCTCTTTCTCCTCCTTCACTACATTCATAAATCTTTTCTATCCTTCCTCACAAAAAATATTCTTAGATTTGAGTTTATAAACCACTAAGTCTGCTGTGGCAAATGCAGGTATTGAGTCTCCAAAATGAGCAGGTTGTGTATAAATTTCGTTGGCTGGTTTTGTTGCTAATCCCAAGGAATTGTTGCTCGGTATTCTCTTTTCAGCAGGTGAGCTGTAGTCGACATAATCCCCAATTTATACACCCACGTAGTTATTAAAGACCAAGGTGTTCTTAAATAAATTACTTAATCGATTAATCAAGTAATCAAAAACCACATAATTCATTTATCACTGGCATGAATTTCATTTTCATCTTCCATTTCCACTTTATTTTTCAGGGACCATGTATAAACAGAAAAAATGAATCTTCTAAGAGAAAATATGCATTGTACCACGTTTAGCTACTAGCTAATTTCGATCTGCAGGCCATATATAAATTTTTGTGTAAATATGAGGAAGCAGCACAAATTGATGCAAATAAATTCATGGGAATGCAGGAAATTAACACTTTTTCTGTGAGAAGACCATGCATTGTTCTGCGTCTCTGTTGCTCTTATTAAAGCCATGCCTACACACATACATGACTAACCCACATACTCATACATTAAGAATGATTAATAAATTATTAAAACCTCCAAAGTCAACTGTTATCATTGTTAGGTGTTGATTGGTGTTAGCAGTTTTGCACACATAAACAAAGGAGTAGTACCTGAGCAGGAGAGGAATCTTTTGCTGTGGGTTTGAGCAATAACACTCCAATTTAAACACATGTGGACAACACGTTTTAGACATAAGTAGAACCACACTGGCATGTCAAATAGGATTCAATTCTACTGAACTTACTTTTCTTCCCCTTTGAATCTTTCCTTTTGTGTTCCTCTTTTTTCTTGTCTTTCTTGTCCTCGTTGTCACCTTCATCACCAGCACCAAGCAGGGTGAAGATTATTCCACTCTGAGAGTTCACACCCACAGCAGTGACCACCATCTTGCCAGAGCCTTCCATCACATGGGTACCTGAGAAAGTGAAAATGAAATATTTCACCAAAAAAAAAAAAAACACAAGTCACGTTGTATCTCGCTTAACAGGGTTGAGTATGGTATTTTGTAAAAAAAGGAATGCTCTTCACATCTATAAAATTAAGTGCATTTTTTAATGGCCTACGTGTCTAGATGGAGAGAGAAGATGATTTTATTAGCCAACTGGTACCCCATTATATAGATCAATTGACTAGTAATCAACAATTAGACTGCATTTGAAATGTTATATCCATCAGCCTCTGTGGGCATATGAAGCCCAGTATGTACCACAGAGAATTCTGGTCTAGTTCGTTTGCTTTCAAATTGTAGTTTTTATTCACTATAAGGACTAAAATAATAATAATAATAATAATAATAATAATAATAATAATAATAATAATAATAATAATAATAATAATAATAGTTTGTTATATGTATTGGATTGAGGCTGTAAGAACAGATTTGATGTTCCCAATTTAGGTGAGAAAATGAGAGAGGGTAGTCAGAATTAAAATCATCTGGAAAATCATCAGCCGTAATCGTCTCCAACAATGACAGCACAGGTCACAATGGTCTTGGCTGTAATTTAATGTGAAATAGTGCAGAGTGATGCACCTGACAGCAGCATGGGGTCTTTGTCAAGGTTCTTCTTGACATGATCTGACTCTCCGGTTAGAGAACTCTCATCAATCTTCAGATCGTTGCCCTGAATCAGGACACCGTCAGCAGGGAGGAGGTCACCTGGAACACAAACACTCAGGTCATTATGTTACATCACTGTTATGTCATCTGCTTGCCACATGCAGTCATACAATGTTTAGTTATTATTTGAAAATAACCATTTAAAAAAACTAATAACGCTGTTGTTGGGTTTAAACCTTCGACCATCACAAAGACAGCATGGGGATATTGTGTAGAAGGATACAATCATTTTTATATTTGACTGCAGAAGTCAGGATTTAATAGTATCAGCTGTTTATTTGTTAGTAATACCAAACTAAATGTCACCAAATGTTAGTAAAGTAAATTATTACACACATGATTTTGCTTCCTCACCATATTTGACTTGTGCAATGTCACCAACCACAATCTCGGACACTTTGATCTGGATCACCTGCCCCCCTCGAACCACCGTGAACTTCTGCTCCTGCTCGATGCGGTTCTGGAGGCCACGGAACTGCTTCTCTTTGCTCCAGTCATTGAAGGCCGTCACGAGCACCACACACACCACAGACAAGAGGATGGCAGCGCCTTCGATCCATCCAGCCTCTGCCTCGCTCTCATCATCCACGCCGCCAGCTGCACTGCCACAGTCTAAACAGAGACACATCAGCTAGAACTTTTATGAACATTTTTCAGTTTCAGTCTTACATGACCTTCTGTCTGTTAACAGTGCCTCACATGCCACTTTCAAACACAAGTTGACGTTTACTCAACTGTTGGGTGCACCATGGTGAAATCGCAGAGTGCACAGTGAAAGTAGCCATAACAGAAATGCCAGGAAGGACCAGCACTTAACATTGTCTGGAGATGCATCGTAGGATGGACTTGTCAGGAGCTTTCAGGGTTTTATTAGAACTGAAGCTCGGAGCTAGTTTGGAGAAGCTGCAGCTTGTTAGATGAAGTTGATGTTAATTATTACAGCATTATTATTATTATTATTATGATTACAGTGACAATGACAGATGAACCAGGTATATCATTTGAAATGCATATGTGTGTTTGTCCCTCTGCACAATAAAGTCAAGCTGAGCTTTCATATACAATACAGGACATTTTATTAGGTATATCCACTGAACTGCTGATTAACACAAATATTTAACCAAGCAGATTGGCAACAGCTCAATGACTTTAGCTGGATCTACTGTGATTTTCCCACACAACCATTTCTAGGGCTCACAGAGAATGGAGAAAATTTCCAGACTCCTTAAAGCTGATAAAAAGGAAACAGTAACTCAAATAACTAACAAGGTACAACCAAAGGTATGCAGAGGAGCATCTGTTAATGCACAACACATTGAACCCTGAAGCAGATGTGCTACAGCAGCAGAAGACAATACAGCTGGGACTATATGTGCATACACTCATCAAAGGTGATCAAATAAAGACTGTAAAAAATATTTCCTGATCTAATGAGTCTCAGTTCCCGGTGAGACGTTCTGACGGTAGGGTCAGACTTGGCATAAATAATAGGAAAGGTATGTAATGGTGTGGGGGATATTTTCTTAGTACACTTTGGCACAAACAGAGTATCATTTAAAGCCCACAGCCTTCCTGAGACTCGCTGCTGATAATCTCCATCCCTTTATGCCCATTGTGTAGCCAACATCTGATAGCTGCTTCCAGCAGAGTAAAGAAGCATTTCACAACTCTGGAGCAAATGTGTGATGCCATCATATCAATATAGACTGAAATCTTTGAGAATTGTTTCCAGGACCTTGTTGAATCTACTTCATGACAAATTACAGCCAAAATTGGAACTGGCCTAACACCAGTACCAGGAAGACTACTTTGCTGAAATGTTGGTGTGGAAACCAGTTCACCTTCATACAAGCTCATTACACTGAACACATGATGGACTCTAACTTTTCTAATGATCAGATATTGACCCGTCACAGCTCTACTACTAAAAATGTTGAGGCATCAGCGAGACACCTGGATACTCATAGACTAGTTTGCTTTTCAAGTAACGAAAACTACTCACTCTGTCTCTCAGCATCTGGTGGATGATAGAAAGAAAGGCCTAGTGAAATGATGGCTGCCACCTCCAGGATGATGAGTGTGACATCTTGCAGGGCTTCCCACACTAACTGCAAAAAGGTTTTTGGCTTCTTTGGAGGGATGATGTTAAGTCCAAACACCTCTTTCCTTCTGTCGATATCTTCCGATTTTCCATCTAAGCCTGCAGTAGGAGACACAAAGATAAAATGACTCCATATTCGTTCAGCTGAACATGGATCACACCTTCAACCTGACATGTATTTAGAACTAATTGAGCTGTTTGCTGTCTGTTTTACGAGGGGTGAAACACAACTGTTAGTTCACAGTGTAATATTACTTGTTCAAATGTGTCATCAATATCACATTTTCAGATTGATCTTTTAAATGCACGCTCAAGATGAATTTGATCTAGGTAGCCAAAGATGTAATAAGGCAACACTGTGGCCTATGATGTGCTCGATGAGAATGCATTCAAAAATCAAATAAAAATAAAAAAACAACCGATGAAATATACAGTGATGGTATTGCCTTGATGTCTTAAGAAAGTATCATAAAGTGATACAGATTTGCATCTCCCTCTGGATCCAGAGCCTCAGCTAATGTATGTCGTGGAAGGAAATTTTCTTCCTTGGAGAAGCTGTAGTCTCAGATGGCTCTTGTTCTAAATGTAACACATCGGTTATCACACTTGGTGTTTGTGTCTCTTCAGTAATATTGTGTTGTGCGGGAGCAAAGAGCAGAGCGGTTTCCCCTCTGTGGAGTAGAACAACATGTCAGGACACACTCCGATCCCCTAAGAGACACTGCAGCTGCTGCGTGGCTGCAGCTGGCTCCGTCAGTTGTAACTGGTTTTTAACCCAACATTTCTCTTCATGTTGTCTGAAAATGAAACACAGTGAGCAGAGTGCTGTGCATTCTCCGAATGTTTAGGTAAGTGGGATTACACTAAGAGTTTATGTCATCTGTCCCCAGCTGTCGATACAAAGAGAAATAAAGCAGCAGAATGGATTTTCCAGTCAATTCAACCTGCTGCTGACATTTTACTCTCAGCAGGAGTCGAAGCACTGAAAGTGTTTACCGAGCGCGTGGAAGACGGACAGACTGAATGAATTAATAATGGGGGGGAAATGTCAAAGGGCAGACGTATGAGACAAGCTCAGCAAAGACAAACCTAATGCGTTGTCTGTAGGTCACTATAAGACACCCTGTGTGGGTCAGTATTCAGATAAAGTTTAATAGGAAACCTTAAGTTAAAGTCCAACTTAGGCACAAAAAAGCAAAAGAAGCAAAGGCATTATAAACAAGAAACGCTGACTTGAGAGAAAGCTCCAGAGGAGACAAGCTTCTCATTTCAGAACAAAGTCAGCAAATATTTTGAGTAAATGAGCAGATTTGACTTGTGGGTGCTTTAAGAAAAGGAAAATAAAAGTGAAAGATAAAACTACTAAACACACCTGAACACTAACTAACTGGTAAAAGTGGACTGGCAAGGAGTGTGATTTTTCCAGTGAACAGTCTAATATACTTGTTCACAGAAGAAAGAAATTTCACGATTACATTAAGAAGAAAAAACACACATGTAAAATAGATTGTTGACATCCGATCCACAAATAAATAATTTGAGCTACCCTCACTGTGAGCAAGTAAACCAATCCCTGTTTAAGACAAACGGTTATTTCCTCTTCTTCTTCTTGATGAGCCACATGTTTGATTTGGCAGAGATTTATTGCCAGATGCCCTTCCAGAGACATTTCTCCCCATTTGTCCGAGCTACACTGGAGTTGCCCTCACCTCCAACAACATACATTTATGGTTGGTTTACACAACTTGTGTGTGTTTGTGTATGCATGTGTAGCTGTATATATCCACATGTGCTTGAGAGTCACCATCTACCAGGACCAGATTCCTTGTATGTGTCTGTGCATATACATGGCCAATAAACGTGATTCTGATTCTGATCTTTACAGCTACAGAAAAAATAGAAGAAAAAAACACTTTTATCCCCACTGCAACGAATCCTCTACTTGAATATTTTTGAACACAATGTGCTTTTCTCTGCCCAGAAACTGACAGAGAGCAGAGCAACAGGAGCTGCAGGTCACAGATGACTTTGACCATCACACAGTCAACAGTCCCTGAAGACTAATGAACCTAGTATGTCCTCTGCTGTTTTAATGATGCCCACGCCGGGAGGGGAGGTCAGTGAGTCAGTAGTGAAGAGTTCTAAATTTATTCAAAATCATAACTTTGAGGTGTATGCAGAAGTTTGCACACCCTGTGCTTGCTTCACATTTAATGCACTGTTACTTTCCATAAATGATTTTTTAAAAATGAAGCAAACTGAGTAGCCTGTGCAAATGTTTGAGCTCTTAATTTAATCTGAAGTTTAATCTTAGATTCACATCTGTGATACTGTGACACTGCAACTAGGAGTCAGTTTTGTAGGGACACAAAGGAAATACAATTTCTGAACATATTTACCATCGACAGGTGACGTCCTCAGCCGGGCGCACAGTCCATTAACTTCACTATAAGATTCCTGGATTCTAGCAACTGCCTCCTCTCCTCTAAGTTCCATGAGGGAGCGCAGCTCCTGGACTGAGCAGCTGAACTCTGCATCGTGGTTGGCCTCGCCACGTCGGACATATTTGGACCCACTAAAAGAGTTGTTGGTCATTTTTCCTTTCTTGGGGACTCAGCAGAGGCCTTCTCAAATAGACTCAGTGGTAGGCCTGAGGTACCGATGTAGCCTGACAGGGACTCTGTGACTGTTGAGAGAAAGATAAGTCCTGATAACATCAGGATATACGCTGTACTGCAGAAAGAATAATACACTTATTACCACAAAAAAGATGGGATTGGACAGGACGGTGACATCTCTGGTATGATTTCTTGGAAAGTAAAGGTTTGCACATTCTACACATTGCATATGATGAATTTTAATTCGTCTACTTCTTATGATTCTACATCTTCAGATTTGTTTTTTTATAAATAAATAATGTAAAAAAAAAGTACTTTTTGCAATCCCAAGCAGTTCATTTCAAAATATCATCATTGTCATCATGCAATACAAGTTTTACTTCACTTCATTTCAGCTACCTCAAGGTATTTTAAAAGATAGAAACTCTACAAAATCAGGGTGGAACTTCCAACAATCAGATGAGCAGCCTCCAGTGGATAAGGCTCAAGTAGGGGAAGCCATTTATCATGACTGATTTGTGTGAGGGGAAAGGAGGGCATAGACAAACTATGAGAAAAAACACATACAAAACACAGAAGAGCAGAAAAGTTAATGGCATCTAGTAGTAGCATGCAAGTACATAAGGAATGCTCAGTGCACAATGGGAAGTCCTCCAGCAGCCTACAACAGCATAACTGAGGGTCCTGGTAGCTGAAAACTCTCTCTGTGCTACTTTTAGATACTCTTAGAACCACAAGCCTGCAGTCTGAAAGCAAAGTGTTCTGTTGGTATACTATGATGCCAAATATAATGATAGATGAAATTGATTTGAAATTCAGCCCTGGATTTATTAGGGGGCTGTGAAGGAGACAATATGGCAATATAGTCTGTGTTTGTAGTCCCTGTTAGTGCTCTCACTGAAACTTTTTGGATCACCTGAAAAGAATTTCATTCATTTAACATAAATATCTGCAACCACTAAAGCTGCTGTACCTGATCAGCCATTCATGGAAAGGCTCTTTCTAATGTTTTGTAATTTATAAAGAAAAAGGCAAGGACATGAAAACTAGTGGGCAACAACACGATGGACAATAGTATGAAAACAGTATTATAAGCTTCTTCACAATTAAAATCTCATTACAATCCAGTATTTACTCAACCGCATGCTTACGAGATCGTCTTAAGTCCTTTACATTAGAAACCAGCTCCATGAGACACAAATCAGCCAAGCAGGACCCAGTAGAGCTAATTTTATTTCAATCAAGCACAATGTTCTCCCCTCAATGGTTAACAGGAGCTCAGACTGAATATGTAACAGTGTGTGGAGTAGAGATTTGTCCCTGCTCCTATGTGAACTGAAACCCTTTATATTTGTGCCTCACAGGTTGTGACCTCTGTGCCTTTAGCTGTAATCTGTGTCAATCAGTCAGCCTGGGCTTAATCTGAGAGAGGGAGAAACAGCCTATCTGTTTAAGGCTGAGGCAGAGGAAGAAAAGAGTGACTGAGAGAAGAGCAGGATGGACAGAAGTCAAAATAGTCATTGAAGTTTTGCTGCTCACTGTACCTTAGTATGGCTTTACTACGAATTCTAACCAACAATTAAGAACCACAAATGGTTTCATGCTGTAAAATATAAACCTAAGTGCAGCTGTAAATGTTCACATTAGAAGGAAATCTCAAATTATCTATTATTAATTAATTAACCATCAGAACAGCAAAACAAAGTAAAACTGCATAAGTAATGAATAAATTCCACGGGAAGTCATCCACACAAATACAAAAAAACAGAAACACATCCAGGTTTCATGACAAAAACACAACTTGAAGCCATTTCTAATAATAAAAAAAACAACAACAATCCATTACTGTAGCACTGAGAAGAAGAAAAGCTTTACTTACAGAAACTTCCCCCATCACCTCCTGTTAGCAGCAGCAGGTATTAGTGGTGGTCCGATTACTGTGAGCAGCGACACACTCACAGCTCCAGAAACAGCCCATAACCCGGAGACAGCTCCTCAGCGGGCAGTCTGCAGAACAGCACCAAGACCCCAGTTTACTACCCAAACTGGTCCTTTTTCAGCGTGACCTTCAGCAAGCTCGCAGTTTCAAACAGCTCTCTTTATCAGAGGAAAAAACAGGAGCTGGCTGAATGATTATCTGAGGAAAGCCTCGCTTAATCTAATTAGACAATCTGTGGCTTCACTGAGTGCCAGAGAGACCGCTGCTGCAGCTCCTCCTGCTGAGAGCGACATGCCAAGTCCACACACGAACTACGTCTACACCTGCTGCATCCTCTGACTGAAAGGCACACAGCAGGCGTACACTCACCAGGTCAACACACACACCCCATCTAAACCTGCTGCTGCTGTGCTTCATACTCCAGAAAGGGTGCGCATTGAGTCCACATATAGCACTGAGACTCCTCCTGCTGAGATGAACCAATTAGATCTAAACAGACCAAACTGTGAAGGTGAATGCAAGTGGTCGGACGTTACAGCCTGACAACCAACTGCAGCCCCAAAGGAAAGTAGTTCAGTACATAACCATCAGCACGACTTCTCATGGAGAATTCCATGAAACAGTCCAACTGTTTGCTCTACTGTGGTCTTTTCACTTTGTTACACACACTTCATCACCCTGAGCAGCAATGATGCATGATGACGTCATGTGACACACACGCACACACACGGATTACAGTACACAATGACATAGAAGGATTAACTGAGTGTGCACACACACACACACACACACACACACACAGGATAATATCACTCTTTCGTATTTACGTTCTAGTATTTTTGTTTTGATCTAACATGATCTTTGACCCCACGCTCTAAAGAGGTCTACACAGCAGTAGTTTAAGGATTGGCTCGACAGATCAGTGATGGACTACTAAGACCAAAGCTCTGGATTCACTGCTTAACAAAAACCACAGTTGATCAAAATGTTTCTATATTCTCTGCATACAACCATGACGAGCCATGAAAGGAAAAACAAACAGAACACAACACACAGAAAAGAAATCAAAGACTACTTTGACAAAGGCAAAACCAGGGCTATGCAGAAGGTACAGGCCAGAAGTTTACCCATCATGAGCAAACCCCCAAATTTTGGTAATTTGGGGGTTTAAATTATTTCTTTGAACTTCTTTTTTTTTCTTCTTTTTTTAAGTTTTTTTGGGGGGAAGGAAGCATATATCTTTGAGGGCTTTAAAAAAGAAGAACTGAATGTACAAGTATGAGGTGAAGCTAAAGAATTTGGAGGTAGGTAGGCTACTGAAAGAGGAAACCTTGCCCTAAACAACTGATGAGCCTAGCATGATTGACCTGGAAGCAACATCCCAAAGATGTTCTATCTTTGAGGTCAGGACTCTGTTCAGGCCAGGCAAGTGCTCCCAAATCAGATTCTGTCATCCATGCCTTTGTGGACCTTGCTTTGTGCACTGGTGTGCATTCATGTACAGGCCGTACAGTAAAGACTTGACAGCTATTTAACACTTCAATTCAATTTTTAAAGCTTTGCCTGTCCTTCAAGCAAACTGGAGAGCTATTCCTGAAGACTACTTAAAGAAATTACAAGAAAGCTTGCCTAAGAGAGTGGCTGTGTTGAAGAATGGCTATCTCTACAGTTTCCCAAAGTGACACCATCAGTGCTTTTATTTTGTTACACTGACAGTATACAGCTCATAATTGTGAACAATAAATTAAATATTTATAAATTTTCACATTTAGATAAACTACAATCACGTAATTTGGGGTATTTTGCATGGATTGCACCATAAAACTGTTAAAATGCATTAATAATTTTCTTTGTTTAGATGTAGTTTTTATCATGTTTATATTACAAACATCTACCTTTTGTAAATTGAAAACAGGTTTTGTTTTTTGTTTTTGTTTGTTTGTTTTTAAATTGAAAACAGGTACTGTGAGACACAAGTAGTAAAGTAACTACCCTAAGCAGGACAGAAAGAGCGACCTCTTGTGGATAAAACAGACACTTCTGCAGATTTTAAACATCCACATGAGGAGGGCCCTGCTTATATTATCGGAGCTACTGAGACCCTGTCGTTGCAGATCACCTGATCAAAGTCTGCTAAATGTCCCACGCTTTTACTTTAAAATCAGAATCAGAGGCGATCACGTTTTTGAGGCAATAGTGCCCAAACTTTGTAATAACCTTCAGCATAATGGTCACATTCTACCTGATCAGCTGAATCCGTAATTTGTTTTAAACAACTGCCGAAAACATTTTTTATATATATTTTAGTGTTCTCATAATGATTTCCCCATCCGACAGTCTCGGTCGTTGTGTCCTTGGGCAAGACACTTCACCCGCTGTCTACTGGTGGTGGTCAGAGGGCCCGGTGGCCCCGGTGGCAACAGTGTCCGGCAGCCTCCCCTCTGTCAGTGCGCCCCAGGACAGCTGTGGCTACAATGTAGCTTGCCATCAATAGTGTGTGAATGGGTGGATGACTGAATGTAGTGTAAAGCGCTTTGGGGTCCTTAGGGACTAAGTAAAGCGCTATACAAATACAGGCTATTTACCATTATTCGACCTTAGTTTGCATCTATTTGTGTGTAAGTTAAGTATGTATGTTAGAATGGACGTCTGACCGGATGGCTATTAATGAGTCTGTATGATAGGACTGTATTCTTTAAAAAGTGATACACAAATAAAGGTATTATTGTTGATGTTATTGTTGTTGTTTGTTTTTCCACTCTTCATTTATTGCCCTTTTTGTGTGGTATATGCTTAAAGTCTTTGTTAAGGCATCAGTACTCAGCTAGTGTAATGCAGAAACACAAAGAAGGCGAGAACTATTTTGGAGTCTTCTGTCGTCATTGAAGCGGTAATACTAACGACACCTTAACGTTGTCGAAAAAAAACAAAAAACCTTAACGTTGTCGACGAAGAAGAAAGGCGGTCACGTGTCCGCCACGTGAACAGCTGATCGTGACGTCATTCAGCAACAAGCAACATGGCGGAGTGGAACAGAGGTAAATGTTTTGACACGTATTCACTTCCAAATATTCAGTTGTGTGTTATTTGTGTCAGCTTAGAGATGATGTTACAGCTGGGTGGTACATTTTAAAATGTTATTTTTAAGTATCATTTGCTCGTATAACACCCAAATCTCAAGAGCTAAGCTAACTAGCTCTGACATACTTAAATATTAGCAAAAAGCAAGGCTACCTTGTAAGTTTCATATCAATTGCTATCGCCCTCTAAAGAAGCATCTGCCTCTCTGAAGGGTGATAAAAAGTGATATTATTATTATTAGTAGTAGTAGTAGTAGTATCTTATTAGTTTCCCAAATATGGGATAAGTAATACTCCTCGGCAGTGTTGTAAGTTTACTTCACGTCGTTATTCCGTGCTTAGCTTAAAGGGTTGGATTTATAAAGAACATCCCTTCAGCAGAGACTCTGCTCCACACTCAGATCATGCTGATATCAAAATCATTGATGAAAACGTGTTGTTTCCTGTTGATTTAAACCGAAAATTAGAAACATTACCTATTCTTTAAGAAGTTATGTGTTCAGAACTATGTGCTTGGCAAAATCTTATGAGGTCTATCTGCGGTTTTCAACAGAAACATAACAATTCAAGGAACATTCAGATCTTGTGTGTCATATCTAATCCACGGTGTTTGTGCTTGTCCAGGCCATGGCTCTGTGGATGATGTGCTCGATGTTGAAAACAAACGGCTGGCAGAGAACCTGGCCAACAAAGTGTCCAGACTGAAATCTGTGGGTAACAACCAACAACCGTCCCCTTCAGCGACCAGTCTGATTAATAAATCAGCTGGTCTGTAGTTACTAGGTTACTGCTGTCAAATGTACTTAGTTTTAATTATAAGTAAAGCTGTCAGTTCCCAGAAGCAGAATTATTAATTATGCCAAACACAACCAGTTTTGTTATTTAATGTACTGATACATGGCTTATTGCTTGTAAGAATTTCAGGTGTAGAATAGAATAGAATAGAATAATCCTTTAATTGTCCCACAAGGGGAAATTTGGTTGTATCAGCAGCAAAAAACATACATATACAAAAAGAACAGGACGCCGAACAGAAAACACAATATTTACATATTTACATCATGGACAATAGTTACCAGAGCAGAGTACAGTACAGTTGTTAAAATTAGCATACAGATTGTGTGCAAACAGAACAGGATACTGAAAGATGTTTAAATAGTTAAGAATATTTAGAATAATTAGAAAAGTGCAGATTGTGTATTGTACCTGTGCATTAAAAAGTAGATATGTAACTTACAGTAAGTTAGTGTATATATTAGCTGAGAAAAAGTGATGTGCCGTTATAACAGTAGAAGTTGTTGCAGCAAATGCATTACACAGCAAATGTGTAACCAAATGCATCACTGGTGCAATGGTTGTCTTTTATTAATAAATGTACAGCATTGTGAAAATTTGAAAATTGTACAACCAGTGCCTCCAGTGTAAGATGGGACACCATCAGGCACTTCTACATAGTTACATGATATTAAGATTTTTTCACACCAAGCTTCAGGCTCTTCATGGTTCAGAACAATCCTCTGGGCATTTACTGTACACTAATGAAAACAACTTGTTTACATAGAGTCAAGACAATTAGTCTGCCTACTATACTGACAAGACATCTATAAAGATTACTGTTATTTTTTAGACTGATTCAAAATTTCTGTTATGCTTAAATAAATGACTCATAATTGGTTTAAATCTTGTAGAAATTGTCCCTGATTCAAACCTCTTTGGGGATCCAGAAAATATTTTATGCATTTTCACAGACTTTGACAAATGAGTCGTGTCTGTTTTTAGCAAAGAGTTGTGTTTTAAATCCCTACAACGTCCTGTTTAGTTGGACATCTTCCAATCTGCGCTAAGCTGGTTAGGTACTCAGTGACAGAGCAACAGCCTAAAAGGATAAAGGGTAACCAAGAAGATGTTTGCTTTCCTGTTCTACATTTTCCTCTGCTGTGCCATTCGCTTTTCAGAATCTGCTCTCATGTTCTTTCTTCTGCCTGTAGTCTAACCCTGAGATGATTTAAAACTTCACTTGTTACAAGTGATTGCTTATTAGTACATTTTTGCATGAAATTTCACATTTTAGGACATGATAAAAATAATCTAAAATAGAAAATAATAGTCCTTACAGGTTTCAAAATGGTTTAAATTCAACCTCAGGTGAGCAAGAACATATGTCATAGGAATTAAGAGAGTAAGTAGCACCCGGGTGAAAGTGAAAGTGGCCTCCATAAAAGTAAACGTTTTGACAGTTTGCTGGTCTGCCACAGTCAGACTTCTACAAATAACTTGATCATCTTCTTGTCTCTGTATCTCGCAGTTGGCTTACGACATCGACAGAGAAGTGGACGATCAGAATGAGTACCTGGATGGCATGGTGAGCGTTTCCTGCCTTAAACACAAATATAGTTAAGCTTTTAGTAAAAAAAGAACTGACATTTTAATTTCTCCCATTTGTCTATAATGAGAATATTGTTTTAAATATTCACTGAGTTTCACCCTGTTGTATTTTCACGATGGCTCCTCTGAACTGTTTAGTGAATTGTTCAATCTACAGGTTTCACTGGGACCTAACATTCAGGAAACAGTTTTATAAAGTCCCAGTATAAAAAATGAGCACTGTGTTGATTGTCAGAATCTGTGTGGATTGATTCATTTGGTAAACAGAGTGCACATTATATAAGTACAAATCAATACTATCTCAAATATAGGCTGTTTTATTTTTTCTCTTAGGTCAATTTATTGTGAATTATTAAAGAATTATCTCTTCTTTCTTTTAGGACTCAAACTTCATGAGTGCGACAGGCCTGCTCACTGGCAGCGTGAAACGTTTCTCCACCATGGTCCGATCAGGACGAGACAACCGCCGTATCCTGTGTTACGTCTCCATGGGGATGGTCCTGGTCTTCCTTGTTCTTTACTACCTGGTGTCCAGGATCCACCAATAACTGGGAAAACAAGATCAGCCAGGCTCTGATATGGAGCTGAGACTTTAGACTGTAATGTCAAAACTGATTTAAATAAAGACTTTTTTTATTTTGCACCAAAGAAAGAAAGCACGACGTAGGCAAAATTGGATTGACCAGTTGGAGGTGTCAGTCAGCCCACCGGAGGAAACTGTAGTGGGCGTGGTCACATCAATGAGACACCTGAACTTTGGGATCTTTGAGTTGGAAGACAACAGAGCCCGGACGCTCGGGAGGTGGGAATGTCATTCACCATATCCGAGTCTAATTGATTGATGAACCTGTCAATCAGGAGAAAATTTCCAAAAAATCAGTTTGAGTTTTCACACCTAGAGCTTGTTTATCTTCCTCCGAGTCCATCTTGTTTCAGTTCTTGTCACATACAAAAACATCTAACAGCCAAAATGCATCACAAACATACAACACTGTAAGTATTAGGCACATATTTGTCATGCAGGAGAGAGAAAATACAGAAAATATAGAAATGGTGGTGCTGTGTTTAGTCCAAACACCAGTAAGCCACCACATTAAAATTACATGCATAATACATTAACATAAGACTTGTGTTCAGTGTCCTGTGATTTGTGGTCTATATTTATGCTATATTACCACATTCACCTGCATAAATGAGTCACAACAAGAGGGAAACTGAATCAAGAGTCCGACTGTACTAAAGTCAACAACTGGGAAATAATCTGAGATTTTAGTCAGTGTAATGCTCTGCAATGTTGACATTTCTCTCTATCTATGTTTGGTGTTTCCTACTGTCTCACAATGAAGTGCAAGGAAGGAAATGACTGACGAGGCAGAGGTCAAAAAGTTTTATATGTGGAAAATATAGCAATTTTTAATTTGTCCAAAATTAATTGTGTTTGTTACTGCTAGGGCAAACATATGAAGGTCAAACACGCATATATTCATTATTTTGGGGCACTAAAACTAATCAGTCCACCCCACTAGTACAAAAAGTGGTACCATCTGCTTTTGGCTGGTCTTGGTCTTGTCACTGCATTTTGAAAGATAGCTCTTAAGACTTTTTACATGTTCATATGTTATTAGCCATCCTTTCAGTATGTTTGCAATCCAGACTGTTTTTATAATTATAAGAAATGTTGGGACCTATCCTAACCTGTTGATGGGTTACAAGAATATTCATATCATTTTCTTTGTTTCTTTTTTCTTCCACTTTCAGTCACTGAAACAGATATTTGTAATTCTTGAAGAGTTGAAAGTTATATTATTTTCTTATAGTTGAGCATGGGCGAAAGAAATCATTAATACAGATCTAATGAATTATTTAAATTGTAGAAAATGTTGAGGATAATTTATTTAAGTTCTGGTAGTTATGGGCACTGCTACAGATTAATAATACTATTTTAATTAAATACGCATATTTTCAGAACCATAGTGTGCAAAAAAAAATTGATGATCAAATGAAAAGAAATAAAACATTCATTAGACAACTTCACAATATTTTAAGTAGTTTTTTTGTTACCATAAAATAGTCACCAGCACACAAACACAGCAGGTAAACACTACGAACAACAGTACACCAAATACAATTACATCAAGAACAAAAAATTTACATTTTAAAAAGAATTTCTGAGAAAAACAAGAAAATGAACACATCTAATATAAACATTTGTATGGGGTGCCTGTAGTGCTGTGTTGCTTTGTCCTTTCGGGTTAGTTCGTGTTCTTTCGGCAATTTCCGGTGTTATCTCCTTCTTCAGACTTGATGAAAATACAAAGAACGGGAAGCCCTCCTCTCTCCGTATTAGCTGAGTCGAGTCCTTTGTGGTTACCTGAATTTTTTGAGAACATTTTAAAGATTACCCGTAAACAGTTCCGTTTGCGGAGATTTCTGTCTGCTCCGTACAGGGCTCGGGTGAGGTCGAACCCACTCTGCCCGACGTCCTTTCTCGGTGACTTTCGGCTCTTGTCGTTCGAGGGAGGAATGGACGAAGCGGACTCGGCAACGAAAGCGCTCGGGCTGGATGAACCGCCCATCGGCGAGCCGTCGGTGGAGGGAGTGGGCTCGGATACCGAGTCGGAGGCCGAAGTTACCACGATGGCTGTGATGGCGGAACCGGGAAACATCGGCTTAGGAGCCGAGTCCCTACCGAACCCAGACGAGGCCGAGGCTGCCTTTGCAGGTAACACGGGCTACAGTTAGCAGCAGGCCGCTGCTGTGCGAGGTGGCGCTAAAACACAAACTGAGATAATAACGTTAGCACCAGCTGCCTCTTAACCAAACACTGTTTATGTACGGGCACTGCTTTAAACGGGGAGAACATTGTTATCTGCTGAATACATTATTTATTATTCAGAAAAGTTAATGATTCATAAGAGAGACGCTTGAAGATGTGTTTTTAAAAAATAAAAACTCGGGTGGCCCAGGTGGCAAACACCGAGGAAACCACAAACATGGGATAGGGGCCAACGCAAAACCAATAATAAATGCAGTGGGGAAGACAGGTATAGAAAATACTGATTTTCAATCTCACGTACATCCTTTTGCCCTCATACAAATGTTGTTATTGTTGAAACTAACCCTGCTAATGAGATTAAACGTCTTTGTGTTGTGGAAAGATTGCATTGCAAAGTGCTAAACTAAGTGGTAGCATCAAAACATGCTTGATCTAATAAAGTTTCTTTATTTAGAATTATATACATTATATACTGAGTCTGCACAAGGGAGACTCAGCCAATGTAGCAGCAATGCAAACTCAAAATACAAAATGTATACACATATATTTATACAAATGCTAAAGACAAAAAAACAAACAGATAAAACGTAGTATCTCAATCACATTTCACATTTTAAATTCCATTTAAATTCAGCAGTAGATACTGTAAAAGCATATTTAGTGTTTAGTATGAAAATACTGTGTTACCCTGATCTGGTGAAACCCATGGAACGTTAAAAAGTAAAAATGTGAAAGCTTCGGATGGATACTACAATAAAATACTTGATTTTCAGCCAAGTGTACATGAGCAAACATGTAACATGATCTTTTCACCATGTTATCAATGATTAAAAGTAAAGAGTTGTCCTTCTACCTTCTACTTCTTTAATAGTTCCAGTTAGCTACAGGATTGTGCAAAACCTTGAGCCAGCCCTTCTTTATATTTTGTTTGGGAAATGGGTGCAGTAGTTTATTGAAACGTACAAACAAACATGGAAATACTGTGTACATAAGGCAAAACTAAAGTCTTTATAATTCTGATGATTTTAAAAGTCAATATTTGGTATGAATATCTTTAAGGAAGCTTTCTTTTAACTTCTTTAAATAGTCTTCAGGAATAGTAATTCAAGGACACTCAAAATCTCTTCTTTAGATGCAGTCTTTTGTTCCCTGTCATGATGAGAGATTTGGGAGATTAACAGTACTCTAGTCCAGTGGAATTGGTGAGGGTGTATGGGTCAGGCAGCTCATTATGGTAAATGGTAAATGGCCTGTATTTGTATAGCGCTTTACTAGTCCCTAAGGACCCCAAAGCGCTTTACACATCCAGTCATCCACCCATTCACACACACATTCACACACTGGTGATGGCAGCTACATTGTAGCCACAGCTGTCCTGGGGCGCACTGAGAGAGGCGAGGCTGCCGGACACTGGCGCCACCGGGCCCTCTGACCACCACCAGTAGGCAGCGGGTGAAGTGTCTTGTCCAAGGACACAACGACTGAGACTGTCCGAGCCGGGGCTCGAACCGGCAACCTTCCGATTACGGACACACCGTTGTGTGCGATGCCACATTCCATCCGAAAATTCTAATCATGTATTTGTCCCAAGTATAATATTTCCCGTCATCCATCCGTTCATTTCCTTCTGCTTAAACTTTATTATTTAAAGCCTGAGAGTAATGTTATGGTGTGGAGTGTGAAAAGTGAGGACCTGGAGGCAGGATTCAAAAACAAAGCAAGCTATTTACTGGGCTAGAATGAGTAAATCAAAACAGAGTTCTCAGAATGGAATCCAAATGGCAAGAAAATATAGGGATTGAGGCAGGCAGGAAAACAGTACAACGTGAATACTGTCAGACTAAAACTATGTATATACACAAGGTAATGGGGGGATTAGAGACAGCTAAGCTAACACAGGTGTAGACAATCACACAATGGGTCAGAGGAGGAAGTAGAGCCGAACACAATGCGCAAGAGACTATCAAAATAAAACAGAAAAAGTTGAACATGGGAACACTGGGCACAGAGACGGAAGCTAAACCAGACCACAGGGAACATGGGGAGGGGGGTGAATGAAAAAAGAGAAATAGAGTACTAGCAAACTGTAGTAATGAACAGAAACTAGATAGCAAAACTAACACAACAAAATGCTGAATTACTGTGAAGAAAAAGTTCAAGCAGCAAAAGAAAAACAAGAAGCAAACGGAGCAACAAAGACTAAAAAACAAAACAAGACATCCAGTACCATGACTGATATAGATGAAAATCATTCATTCTCATAAGCACATAATAGAAGAGTCTTCTGATTCTGGTAATACCAGTGTTTATTGTTTTCTATGTTACCTGCTTTAGGTCATTATTATTGTAATCCTCCTTTGTAGTTATATTTTTATTCATAATGTATTCCTGCTAATCTGGAGGTTTATGTGTCGATGAAATTTCTTGTTGTTGATCAGATGTGACGGCAGTTACAGTGGGTGGCGTTCATGCGACAGAGGACAATGTTTTCACCACAACAGTCGCCACATCTGGGAGTCTCCCTGAACACGTGCTGGTAGATTAACACACACTTGACTAGATCCATTCCCCTTCTATTTTTGCCATTTATCACATTTTGATGATGATAAACAGTATCTTATGACATTATTTACAGAAAATTGAGGTGACGTTGAATAAAAACCAATTAATGTTAAATGTCCTCAGCACAGAACTGATTCATTTGTGCACGTTAGCACTGTAGCGTTAATTATTAGAACCGAATTCACAAAATCATATGGGCTTCCCTGCTGACTACTCGAGTAGTTTTTTAAAACATCAACATATTCTCATACCTCTTATGCTGCTCCATGATTATGAGTGTATGTACTCCTTCCACATCTGTCACAGAGCGGCAGGACCACTCTCCAGCTGGGTGAAGGTCTCAGTACCCAGAAGGCTACTCTGATTGTGGTTCACACTGACGGCAGCATCGTGGAAGCAGCTGGCCTCAAGTCCGCTGCCACCATCACATCAGGTACACCCCTGTGTGTGTGTGTGTGTGTGTGTGTGTGTGTGTGTGTGT
>NW_005187602.1:933095-943082 GCF_000239375.1 Pundamilia nyererei
ACACACACAATACGGTAATATTATGTTGAAGCACAGTACGTATCACTCCGCCAGGCTCCTGCCTACGATAGCCCTAATGCTCCGACAATCCATCAAGCGGTGCGGCTTCGTAGCTTAGCAAAGTCGTACTAAAACATTCAACAGATGTTCGAGCGCCGTGTACTAGTGATGTGCGATATCACTGATTTCCTTTCTGATCCGATACCAAGTAAAATTCAGGGTGGTATCGGCGATACTGATCCGATACCGATACTCTGTACAAAAACTTAATGTTTCATTGTATTGCATAATGCAATATATAATTGTATTATGTAATTGTAATAATAACATAACCATATTGCTTCATAATGATTAGAGGACAACTTGTTTTTATTGCTTAATAATGCAGAATAATCATATAGAAATAAAAAAAAACCCTGAAGTTGTGCGCTATTTGAGCATGTTGCCTGCCTGCAGCACTATGAACTCCGCGAGAGACGTCTGTCTTCCCCTAGCAGCACCTGCCCCTCTCCTCTTCAGTTCGCCTCAACATAAGCTCATCATATTCTGTGATATGATTTACTCTGAGGTGTTTGACAAGGTCAGTGGTGTTGCCACAACACCTCACTGTCTTGCCACATATATCACAAACCGCGTCTTGGCTGTTTGTGGAGGTAAAACACATCCACACATGACTCTGTTTGCGCTCAGCCATTGTTGTGAGTGTGCACCCTAGGGGCTGCGACACATTTATACAGCCGTATTTCACACATGACTATGAAAGGCGTAAGAGGAAGTAGTTCCTTCCAAATTAGACAATCCGAATGATATAGTTTCTTTCCACTGCGTTCATTTTAATGGAAAACTACAAATTTACCGCACAGTACTAAAATATCGATATTATAATATGAGAATCGATTCTAGAACATAAATTGCTGGTATCGGAAGAATCGATATTTCAGTATCGATCCGCACATCACTACCGTGTACCACATAAAATCGTTTCGAGATCAGTAAACACAACCAGAACTCATACATAAGGCACACGGGATTATAAGGGGCACTGTCGATTGTCAGAAAAATCAAAGGATTGATTTTAAGTGTGCCGTATTTTTAAAAAAACGCGGTAATAACGACGGCCTGCTAGCATGCTCTACCAAAAATAGTGCTATGTTGTGTATCTGATGGACGAAAGCTAAACCAGTTCCACACCACTGAAGTTGCAGCATTTTTACAAACCAGTTCTGGTTTCATTCAATGATCCACTTTCGCCCTTCTCATTCTCCGTCACCGCCATGCTTTTTTCACCATGTGCGTATGAAAACAAAGGCACTGCACATGTGCGTTTTACCCATATTCTATCGCGATATTTCATTTTCTTATCATTGTCCAACATTATACTGGTATTACCGTGAACGGTATGATATGGCCCAGCCCTACTTGCTGGTGTGTTTCAGATCATTATCCTACTGCATAACCCAAGTGCACTTGAGCTTCAGGGCATAAGCTAATGGCTGGACATTCTCCTTCAGGATTTTCAAGTAGAGAGGAGAATTCATGAGTCCATCAGTTATGCCAAATTGTTCCCATCCTTAAGCAGCAAACCTATGATCGCACCACCACGTTGCTTGACTGTTGCTATGACGTATTTTTATGAAATGCTGTGTTAGTTTTACAGCAGAACACAAACCAAAAGAAATTCAAAGAAATTCCAATTTTTAAAGGTCAGTTCACAGAATATTCTTCCACCATTGTTTTCCAGTTTCTTTCTTTTTCTTGAATTATCATCGCTGACCATGATTGAGACATGTGAGGCAATTCATAAATGTTCTGACTTCTTCTTTCTTGTAGCCTATTTTTGTCAGACAGGTGCTATTTAAGTGACTTTTTTTAATTCAACTGGCCTGGTAATACTTGGGTGTGACTGGTGAAAGTTTACTCAGCTCTCCAAAAAAGTGGTTAACCAAAGTTAATTCATTATTTAACAAGAAAGGGCAATTACTTTTTCCACATAGGGCCATGTTGGTTGGTTTGGATATCCTCCCCTTAATAAATTAGATCATTATTGCAAACAGCATTTTATATTTACTGTTTTTATCTTTTCTAATATTAAAATTAGTTTCGATGACCTGAAACATGTGTGACACATGTTATTAAAAATAAGAAAAATAAGAAATTACCAATAATTTTCACAGCACTCTATATTCCTTCAGCTATATTTGCTTTTTATAATTTGCTATATACAAGTGACAGTGTTCCTTTTGCCTGTTTGACCTCATGATGGCACTGTTGTCTCACTGCTAATACAGAGGCACAATAGACAAAATGATGTAGAAGCTTGCCTTTATTACCATATTGTTGTTATAGTAGCAAGACGGGTTAAAGTTCTGGTGCAGAACAATTTTTTATTCACTACCTGGGTCTGGATGCAGTTTCCCCCTCCAGGGGCAAGGGTACCTAGACCTGGGGTATAGACTACGTTTGGGGAGTGTGATCGTGTGTACAGTGTCTCTGTATGTCTGTCTCCACGTTGGGTGAGTGCTGAGTATTTGCATATGAGAGCATGAGGGTGGGAATGGATGTTTGTATCTGTGTGTGCCTGTTTGTTTGTGTCTATATGTCAGGTCGGGTATCAGACGCCACCTCTCTGGGGACATCTCAGGCCCTCCAAGGTATGGAGGCCTATCTCCCCCCAGCACTCCCCCCGCCAGTTGCAGACGCCCTCAGACATCGGTGCATTGGTGGGTCTTTGTGTCCGGGGATGGGCGTCCAGGTACGCACCGGCTCACTCCTTGGTGGCTGCTTATCGGGGCCTGTAGCCTGTGGCTCGCTCGGGCCACTTTCGGGGTGGGGTGCCCTAGGCCTCTCGGCCTGGGGCTCGGTCACTCTGGCACAGCTGGCTGCCGGCGGAGCTCACGGGCACGTCACTGCAACCCCCCCTGGCTTCTGCTCCGCGGCTGCTGAGTGACCCCTCATCTGGGGCTCTCCTCAGCTCTTTCTGGGATAGTGGCGCGGTTGCCCCTCCGTTGGTCTTCCTTGGTCTCTTGTAATGATCTGCTCTAGGGGCCTCTGGATGTCTGGAGCCTGGATCTCCTCTATACCTGCTTCATGCCGTAGCAGATCATTACATGAAGGAACCTTTTAAATACAAGCGCGCTCATGCTCACAGGTGTACACACGGGTGCTCACAGACACAAACTACACCCTTTTTGGCTCCTACCTCAAAGAACACTGTGCGCTGTAAATCTTGACCTCCCTCCCCCCGGTCATGTCTGTCCCATCTGCAACAACTGAAAATAAAATAAAATAAATAAATAATAATAACAAAAGTCAATCAAATGGACCAATACGGCAAGGCAGGGATGGTCCACTTGGTAAAGTAATTCCGTTGGGCTTCTCTCTTTGCCTTCAGACAATAATTCTGATGGCAAAAGAACCAAACAGGACAGGTGGCCAAAAAAAAAAAAGGACAATTTTTTTTTATGCTAGAGTTTTGATGGGAGGTTGGAACATGAAGTTGAGCTAGACGGGACAAGCAATAAATTTTTATGCCATTAAGAGGGTGTAGCCCCCAACACTAAAATGTGTTGAGAAGTAGTTGGGATAAAATCAAAGGTACCTCTATCCAGAGTGAAATATTATAGTCAAGACTCTTTTATACTGTGTATATTTTGAGTTACTTGTTTTATTGCTGCCCACACTCACAGTGTTGTGTTTTGTCAGGGGGCAAAGGTCGCTGCATCAAACACAACCAGCAGTGGTACACTCCCACTGAGTTTGAAGGTCTCGCAGGGCGAGCAAGCAGCAAAGACTGGAAGAGGAGCATCAGATATGCTGGCAGACCTCTGCTCTGCCTCATACAGGTAATTAAATATACTGCTTCACTACTATCTCACTATCGTACTACTGCAGTGCTGCACTGTATTGTGTGATGCAAAGAAATTTGCATTTCCAATTTGTGAATTTGGATTTTCCTAAGCTAATCTTGAGCCACGAAACTAGCAAAGTATTCTAGAGTCAAATGTGAGACCATCTGTCTGATAGCTAAAAATCGACTGATTGGCTCATGCAGCTGGACAATGATCCTAAGAACACCAACAAATATGAAACAGAATAGCTGAAAAAGAAAAGTATCAAGATGTTGCAATGGCCTTTGACATTAAGAGAGATGTGCATAAATGAACCCCTGTAAACCTCAATGAACTGAAGCAACGTTGTAAAGAAGAGTGAGCCAGAATTTCTCCACAACAATGTGAGAGACTGAGTCACACAGAAAACAATTACTTTTCTAAAACTTTTTTTCTAGTTAGTCCTTTGTTTATAAAAGGAGGTGGGCTAATCCATGCAAAACCTCATGCAGTAAACCTGTGTTTGCAGGAGCGTATCTTGAACCCCCATGCTGCCTCCTGTACCTGTGCAGCCTGCTGTGATGACCTGATAGCGGTGAGTGAAGTGGACAAGTCCTGATGACCCTTTAAATCAGTCCGTTAATTAGAAATTATTTAAATTATCATAATCTGAGATGTTACACATAATATCTGAATAATATCTGTTTGTGTTCGTCTTATTTTTTGCATCATTAGTGTCCAAAGGAGGGAGACTCTTTGGGAGAAGAAAATATCAGCATGGTAAATGATTTTTTCTTTTTGTTTTTTTGTTTTTTGTTAATGTCCATCACTATAACTTCATTTCCAGATGCTTTATCTTGCGATCTATATGGAGATACATTATCATTAAACAAAATAATAATGATTCTCTCAGTCTGTGCTGTGATCACATCTCAGGGTGAATATTACAGCAGTGTGCCTATTAATAAACAAGATGGCTTCTTTTTTAGGCCTTCTCCTAGTCCCCAGTTTAAACACAGAAGGGAGCTACTTCTTCTGCGACACAAGGGCTTCACATGTAATTTTTCTTGAGGCATCATTTAAGCTTTGAGGCTTCTTGATTAAGTCTCTACGAATCAAAAATATACAACAAAGCAAATTAAAGCAGTCTGGGCTTTCCTTACTGGCTCAACAAAACTCAAAACCTAAACATATATAACACGTGTCGCGCGATGGTTATTGGTTTTCTTTGTTAACTCGGGTTCCCTCCATGCTCACATAGATGGCAGCATGTGACACATTGCTCTAATCTTGTACCACAAAATCAAATGGATCAGTTGAGCACCAGCTACTCAAAGGAACAGCTGATACAGCTCTATGACATCAAATAAGGCTGCACCAGAATCTGGTGATTTGGTAATCGCAGGAGCACAAGTGCACTCTCTGTGCTGCTCTTACTTATGAAATGACAGCTGCACATTAGAGCGCTAACATTTAACCCTTTACAGTAATGTATGATAATAATAATAACTTCATTTTGAATTTTTGTTTTCTGTTCAGGTTAGTTTCACTAGACATCCCAGTAACAACAACATTTGCACCAAAACCTTCTTATGCAATTATTATTAGTTAATATTTTTAGTTACTGCACAATATATTTTTTTTATTTGTTTTTTTACATTGTTACTTAAATTAATAGAAATGTAACTAAATATAACTGTAAGTACTTAGTGATGACTATCTTAAAACAGACAAGAATTTAAAACAGTAATGGTTTATCGGTATCAGCAGTCATTTTGTTGTCTCTGCTTTCATTTGATTTCTTAGATGTTGCAGTGATTTTATCTCTGTTCTCTTTCTGCTTGACTCAGACCGGGCCCGTACGCCTCTTTGTCCCGTACAAAAGACGAAAGAAGGACACTGAGCCTGTGATCATTCCTGCCAAGAAGGAACTTCCTGCTACCAAGAACATTACGTTGACTCCGGGAACCACATGTGGGTCACATGGGCTCACAGCTCATGATTTTGTAACTTTGTGCACTTACAGCCAGGGATAGTTGTTTTGATCTAGAATTCATCTTCCTTCTCAAATCATTTCCTGTACTTAAATTTGTGTTCCTGAAAATTTTAATTAATTAAAAGTTTATTCTCAAGTTCTCAAAATCAGATCTGTAAAGTAAAAAATGTAAGCCCAACCTTTAAACTATTTGTTGTCCAAACATGAATCACACTTCTGTTTCTTTCTTACAGTCACAGTGTCCCCATCTGGGCAGTTCACTACTTCTGGGACCTTGACCTTTGACCGCACGCCAACAGGCGACGCCGCTGCTGCCATCATCTCAGAGGGCTCGGCACAGAGCGAGGTGTTTGCCAGCACCGCAGGTACCATCCCCTGAGTGACTGAGAATTCATTCAGTCGTACATTGTAGTGCATTTGTTTGAGTAGGCACTTAAACAATCACAATTCTCAGTGTGGGAATCAGCCCATTGGTCCTTGAAATTATTCACCTCCACAAACACAAAAATATATACATATCCTGCATGGAAAACCAAACCGTTTGGTTTTGAATTTAGTTGTTTTAATCAACATCCATGCAGGATATGTATATATTTTTGTGTTTGTGTTTGAAACCTATTATATGGAAAGTCATTTCACTCTAGATCGACAATATACACCTTCACAGTTTTACTTATTCAATATCAAGTCAGTCTGATTTTGGATTTCAAAAACCCCCCAAAAAACAAGAAGTTTCCTTTTGATAGCCTTCAGAATTCAGCCTGCTTTGACTGTTTTTCTGGAGACTGTCTTGATGGCAGTAAATGTCACCGTTGTGGCTCTTTTACTGAAGTAGTCTGTGTGTTAACTTAATAAAAAAGGACCTCAGCAAAACTCGAAAACATTGACATTTTAAAAGCTTATAATCAAAAAAGCTCAGATACTGTGGGAGGAGTCTGACTGCAAAATGTAGGAAAAGCAGCCAAAACATGCTCAGAATATGTGGAACCTCAAGACTAATGAAAAACCTCCAGGTGTCAGGCCTATGAAGTGTGCAAAGCTGTTATTAAAGAAGAATGTAGTTATTTTAATCAACATCCAAAATACAATTTGGTCTGTTTGCACTTAAAGCAAGGAGTACAGTGAATCACTCGAACACTTCCAGTGTGTGGCCGTTTTAAACCATCACCAGCTGAGATACAGACAGGTCCAAGTCTAAAAATAACCAGACATCTATCACACACTGTGTTTTAACACATCCTTGAGAAACAAAAAAGGTGTGTGAGTGCTCTCACAGGTAAATGGTGGTGTGTTTTACACTATAACACTTTAGTAGACTCTTACTTTCTTACTAACCTGACAGAAAAAGGTACAAAAAATCTAATTAAATTTGATTCTGTGGACTTAAAATGATGACAAAGCTTACAAGCAGAAGCACCGAGGCCTAGGTTGCTTCGTTAACCTTGTGGTGAAGGACACAGAGGCAGTTCAGACAGCTCACATGTGTGACTACTTGTGGAGACTCATTGCCCAGTTCTGTAGACAATCCATAATCCATTGTCTGGGACTACAGCTGGTGACAATGGTCCTTTTTCTGCTCTGATTATTGTCTGCAAGCTGGTCAATCACTCTAACCAGAACCTGTTTGAGAGCTGGTTCAACCTAAGCTGAGCTCTCTGAGGCTGCAGAGCAGAAGACTACTGTTGTAAACTGCAGTTCAAGGTGTTGGAGTCTTGCCTGCTTTAGCACATTTATCGCTACGGGTAATTTCCAACTCATGTACCTTGTTGGGTTTTTACATTCACAAAGTGAGACATAAAAAACGCCTTAGATAAATGATTTCAAAGCGCATTTATTTTGAAACTGCTATCAAATTGGTTTCTGATCATTTTATTGCCGTGCTTGATTGGCCAGCCAATCCCCCTCACCTGAACCTCACCTGTTGGGTATTATCAAGAGGAAGATGAGAAACAGCCAACCCAGAAATGCAAATGAGAGATACCAAAGCAACCTAGGCTTCAAAAACACTTCAGCAGGCCCAAAAGCTGATCACCTCAATGCCACACCATGCTGAATCAGCAGTTAGTGGCAAAGACATTCAGCCAAATACTGAGTTTGTACATAAAGATACTTTTCAGACGTTGGACATTTCTTTATTGTAAATCCATTTTTTTAGTTGATCTTAGGAAATATTCTAATAATAGGATACACCAGATTTTCATGAAACTGTAACAGCAAATTTCAGACAGTGTAGCAGAAAAAGATCAACAGCTGTCTTTTCTTCTCTCGGTCAGTGCTAACGGCATTGCCAGCGTTAGCTGTTGCTCATCAGCCAGTTCAGGCCAAAGTCGCAGTGGCAGCTGCAGCGGCATCTCCATCGGCAGGGCTTGTGGCTGGGCTTGATGTGGGGCCTATTGGGGGAGCAGAGCCAATAGTGAGCGAGGGGCAGAAGAACACTTGGATATACCTGGAGGAGATGGCCAACACACTGCTGAACAATGTCCAGCAGCTCAAGGCTCTGATCGAACAGGCCAAAAACTCTGCAGGGGACCTTGTAGGGGTCAGAAGTAATGGCGGCAGGAAGGAGGTGAGCACACACACACACATACACAAAAGGTGTGAGATTTAGATCAGCAGTAACAACAAATGGATTTGACTTTAATCTTTGTTTTGTGTGTGTGTGTGTGTGTGTGCGTGCGTGCGTGCGTGCGTGCGTGCGTGCGTGTGTTTAGTGTGGTCTTACCCAGCCGTTTCAGAACCAGATCTCATTTCAGCAGCCAGATGACTCTGAAGCTAAGAGGGGCACTGAAATCACTGAGATCATCATCAATGTATGACATGCTTACATACACACTCACTTGCTCCAAAATATTATTGAAATTCCTTACATTTCTTATTTAGCACAAGTCTTAAAGAAGTATTGTGACCTGAGACATCCACACTTTTCGTTCCAAGCACACTACATTTCACAATTAGGTGTTTGTTGTTGTTTTTTTAATAGTTTCCCCTCATTCATGAATAAGACCCTGAGATACTTTAATTTGTTGCTTCTATTCTGACATGGAATGGACTCCTCATGCCTGCAGCTACCACCTTGTCATGTTGGAGGGTTTTGAGGGTCCTAGTAATCAAAGTCTTTAACCCATGGGGCTGAGCCCGAATGAGTCACATGGCCCAGTCATTCTGTGGGCCCATCATCTGCAGGAGGTGCCAAAAGGGTCAGGTGCAATGTAGTGATTATAGCAACTAGCTCCTGGGTCATGGAATGAATACATTTTTTAAGATTATTTACATCTTATTGTTAAAAAATTCTGATTTGCAAATTACCCCAAAAGTTTGAGGCACAAATACTGCATTGAACACCTCGTGTATCTAAAACTCCAGTGTAAATATATAAAAAAAAAAAACACATGGAAGCAGAGAATTTTAGTCTTCTTTTCTTTTTTTAATCAAGCTTTTGGATTATACCATATACTGTAAAGAAGCATATAGATATAACGAGTTATCAAGACAAGAGTTCTCAGTGACAAAGTTCTTGATGAATCATCTGCAGAGCTGAATGCTGTAGCTATCATGTTCACAGGCTCCTGCTTTGTTTCTGCAGCAGATGTGCGTAAACTGTGGCCGGGTGGCGATGAGTGAGTGCACAGGCTGTCACAAAGTCAACTACTGCTCCACATTTTGCCAGAGGAAGGTAAGACTCAACTGTCTTTTTTCTGTCAGACACACAAAAAATAGACAGATTTCCCTGACATTTGTTATGAGTCTTTACTAATGTTTTTTCATGACAGTGCAGTTTAAAAAATAATTTATTGTTACAGCAGTCGTTGATTACTCTGTTACATTCAAATCAGCTGGTAGTTGGATTTGTTGGGTTTCAAACATGTTTCCAACAGGGGTGTTGAAGAGTTGTGCAAAATCAAACTCATAACATGCCTGTAAAGTGTTTCTGCTGTTTCTTCTTACTGATATATTTGCAAATAGCTAATATTATAACTTACTGGTTTGGTTTTTAAAGCCTTAATACACGTGTGTTGGCTGCAGCCATGTTTCTTTTCCAGAGGTGACCATATTTGGAGGTAATCCTAAATTATCAGCTAAAGTTAACAAATATTGTCAGCAAGCTGCATTCATAAACTAATCCCCTCATAGGTACACTATAATTTTTACAAAGTAACAGACTAT
>NW_005187602.1:943102-944489 GCF_000239375.1 Pundamilia nyererei
TAACTCCTGAAAAAACAGTAAATACACAGGTATGGACCTAACCAATGTCACCGTGGCAGCATGACTGTGGTGTGTTGGATGGATGTGTTTGTTGGAACCTGCACCCGCAGTGATCTGTGGCGTCAGAGTGATGACTATATTGAGTGGAGAGACAGACACAGGCAAAACGGTACGTAAACCATTAACTGAAGCAGGTGACACTTCAGGCTGAGAGTGAGTGGTTACACCATTGTTCGAGGCTAAAATCTTATCCAGTGATGAGTTCACAGAGACAGGAGAAAACGGTGTCACATTAACCCTGATCTCAGCCTCCATCTCCTGAGTGGAGGTACAGGTGCTGGAGCAAAACAGTTCAGAATCACCCTGTGTATGACCTTCAGGAAGACAAAATTCATATTGTGACATTACGCAGTCCAGGTTACCATGATCAGCATTTATGTTTTCATCTTGACAGGTTAGAGTGAGTTCATGATCGGCGTTCACCGTTTTCAGTTCATTAAACACAAAAGTAGCAGGGACAACAGGATCACTAGTCATGTTACACTTTAATCCATGATTTGCCATTTCTGCAATATCCTTGCTTACTGTGGCTTCAGAGGGCCCCAGAGGTGAGAAAACGCAGTTCTTGAGGTCAGGCTCAGAAACAGATAGCTTAGACTTGGATGGAACCTCAGACATGGTAAAAGACACAAAAGGAAACACCTTCACCCCACTACTCACACTATTACCCTGAGAATCAGTGGAAGTCTCTTTCAGTCTATGTGTAGATTTTGTGGTCCCTACAGGATTGAGTGAAGCAGTCATGATCGACTGAGAAGGACTGTCTCTAGCCTGTGGCTTGGTGAATAGCTCATTGCCAGCCATATCACCGGCTAAGTCTGTAGTTACTTCACATGCCGTCCGCTCAGAGGAAACTTGGCTTGACAGATCAGGTTCACTCACCTCTGAGCATCGGGTGATGCGGTGACGACGCGAACGCCGTCTTTTCTTGGCCGTGGGCCCCGTTAACGTGGAAAGTGGGGCCTCCTGCGGTGACGCAGAGGCTGAGGAGGCGAGTGTTGGCGGAGCGTCAGGCGGGAGCTCCTGGCAACTCCGGGGGCCCCCAAAGGCCAGGCGTGTCCCGCGGAAAATCTCACCGTAGTGAGGAGAGAGCCCTGGCTTCCCCCGTAGCTCCTCCTCCAGTTGCGCGCATGCGGCGCTCTGCCGCTCCTCGAGGTCGAAATCCGTTACCTCCACAGCCTCCTCGTGTCGCTCAGAGGAGGGCGAGACATGCCGTAGCGATGAGCGACGGCGACGTGAACGCCGCTTCCGTCTTGATGTGGACGCGGATGGAACTTGGGTTTCTGTGGCGACTGGCTCCTCGTCTTCCGACCACATCCGCGCCAGA
>NW_005187602.1:944509-972677 GCF_000239375.1 Pundamilia nyererei
GTGCGTGTGTTTAGTGTGGTCTTACCCAGCCGTTTCAGAACCAGATCTCATTTCAGCAGCCAGATGACTCTGAAGCTAAGAGGGGCACTGAAATCACTGAGATCATCATCAATGTATGACATGCTTACATACACACTCACTTGCTCCAAAATATTATTGAAATTCCTTACATTTCTTATTTAGCACAAGTCTTAAAGAAGTATTGTGACCTGAGACATCCACACTTTTCGTTCCAAGCACACTACATTTCACAATTAGGTGTTTGTTGTTGTTTTTTTAATAGTTTCCCCTCATTCATGAATAAGACCCTGAGATACTTTAATTTGTTGCTTCTATTCTGACATGGAATGGACTCCTCATGCCTGCAGCTACCACCTTGTCATGTTGGAGGGTTTTGAGGGTCCTAGTAATCAAAGTCTTTAACCCATGGGGCTGAGCCCGAATGAGTCACATGGCCCAGTCATTCTGTGGGCCCATCATCTGCAGGAGGTGCCAAAAGGGTCAGGTGCAATGTAGTGATTATAGCAACTAGCTCCTGGGTCATGGAATGAATACATTTTTTAAGATTATTTACATCTTATTGTTAAAAAATTCTGATTTGCAAATTACCCCAAAAGTTTGAGGCACAAATACTGCATTGAACACCTCGTGTATCTAAAACTCCAGTGTAAATATATAAAAAAAAAAAACACATGGAAGCAGAGAATTTTAGTCTTCTTTTCTTTTTTTAATCAAGCTTTTGGATTATACCATATACTGTAAAGAAGCATATAGATATAACGAGTTATCAAGACAAGAGTTCTCAGTGACAAAGTTCTTGATGAATCATCTGCAGAGCTGAATGCTGTAGCTATCATGTTCACAGGCTCCTGCTTTGTTTCTGCAGCAGATGTGCGTAAACTGTGGCCGGGTGGCGATGAGTGAGTGCACAGGCTGTCACAAAGTCAACTACTGCTCCACATTTTGCCAGAGGAAGGTAAGACTCAACTGTCTTTTTTCTGTCAGACACACAAAAAATAGACAGATTTCCCTGACATTTGTTATGAGTCTTTACTAATGTTTTTTCATGACAGTGCAGTTTAAAAAATAATTTATTGTTACAGCAGTCGTTGATTACTCTGTTACATTCAAATCAGCTGGTAGTTGGATTTGTTGGGTTTCAAACATGTTTCCAACAGGGGTGTTGAAGAGTTGTGCAAAATCAAACTCATAACATGCCTGTAAAGTGTTTCTGCTGTTTCTTCTTACTGATATATTTGCAAATAGCTAATATTATAACTTACTGGTTTGGTTTTTAAAGCCTTAATACACGTGTGTTGGCTGCAGCCATGTTTCTTTTCCAGAGGTGACCATATTTGGAGGTAATCCTAAATTATCAGCTAAAGTTAACAAATATTGTCAGCAAGCTGCATTCATAAACTAATCCCCTCATAGGTACACTATAATTTTTACAAAGTAACAGACTATAAACTACACTACAATACAATATAATACAACTTTATTTATATAGCACATTTAAAAACCAACGGTATACCAAAGTTCTTCACAATAAAACAGCAGGTTAAAACATGAATAATATAAGACCATTAACAAAGTACTGAATATGCTTACAGGTCAATGGCACTAATTACACAAGAATAAAAGTGAATATCAAATCAAACTTGCTAAAAACACACAGGTTTTAAGTAGAAAAAGATATAAAGAAAGATAAAATTGGAATTAAGTATAAAATACAGGCGTTAAAGAATGATTAAATAAGTGCGTTTTTAATCATTATTTAAATGATTGGATGGAGTCAGACTATGCTGCAATACTAGAACTTTACCCACTAAAACTGAAGCACAGACTTCTAGATGATCTGTACCACACAGGAAGCCATACTATTTGTCAGATCATTCAGTTAAAATGTTCATAAAGGCACTAACAATGTAAACACATGTTTGAGGCCTTGCAGGCAGTTTTTGACATTTTTCTTTTCATTTTTCATGCCAAAAGGTTGCTACTTGATTTTCAAAATCAGTCACTTCACACGTCCGTCTCTTTTGTCCACAGGACTGGAAGGACCATCAACACACCTGCACTCAGTCAGCAGGGGGCATGGCTGTCCAGCAGGAAGAGCCAATCACAGCCATTGACATGGACAAAGTGAAGTGAAGGTGTAGCAGTTTAGGAAAAAGCGTGTGCATCGTTTCAGTGAGGTTAACAGCTGCTGCAGACTGAATGGCCTAAACTGGGAGAACACACCTGCTTGAAAATAGCAGTATTTAGAGAGTTTAGTGTGAAGGTTTTTTCTCAGGCTGACATGTAAAAAAAGGTCACTGATGGAGTGAGAGCTGAAGTTAGACTAGACTGACTTAGCATTTATGAAAAGTATTAAGGAGTCTTATTGCAGCAGTATCCAATGAAGTGGTGGTTCTAACTAATATTTTCATCATAAATTGATCTTGTCCCTAATTCTATCATATTTTAGCGACTTTATTACATTGTGTCATCAGTTGTCATATGGTCTATATCTTCCATCAGCCACTGTTACCTCTCCGCTGTTGCCATTTTACCTCGTTTACCTCATTATTCTCTAAAAACAGTCCTGATTAAAGAGGACATCTTCTTTTTTGTTATGTATGCATGAGCACAGTGGCCAGATTTTGGGTTCAGTGTATGTACAAGTAATCCCTGTGAGTCAAAAGTTCAGACTTCAAAGTGCTAATATGGTCATCTCAGGAAATCAGCTTTGGCTGCTGCAACCTGCTATTGAATCCTTCTGTTTGAAAGGGAGAGCCAATCAGAAGAAAGTTGGTCAATCTTTTGACGTCTACATTTTGATGATGAAAAGCAAGACAATTATTTTTAGAGTTAAATAACAATGTGTTTTGGGGAAAATTTTTCAGTTTCAGTCCCCTCATGCCAAAACTTTGCAGAACATTTTTCAGCAGACAGAAATGACATATTTTGATATTAAAGAATCAAGGTTGGTTATCACTGATGAGGATTTAGAGAATTTAAAGTTGAGGATCTATCTTTAATTCAGGATGATGAAGTGACTTGAACATGAAACAAGCAAAACTGCTGTCCTGAATGTTTTGATTTTTTTCTGGCAAAAACTATGTATTATTATTTTCTTACATTTGTATATGTGTGTTATTCTGTTGCTACAGAGCCCTTGAAGTCCAGAAAGAATGTACAGGTATTATAAGCAATTGTAAATATAAAGGTAAAGATCGTTTTTCTTTGTGTTTCACTGATTAATAAAAAGAGTTCAGCAAACTACTAGTGTTATTTGTTTGGTTTTTTTTGGTTGTTATTTCATACATTAAGGCCATTTCTCTTCTTTTTGCACATTTAGCTTTTTTAATTTCCCTGATGTGCAGCTAAATAGAGTTTTGCTTTTTAATAACAAGTTGGTAGCCTACCTGCTATATTAGAGTGACTCCTTATTAATCATTTTGGACATGACATTTGATTCTGCTGGGTCTCAGGCCCAGCAGCACTCAGGTGTCTGCTGCTGATCACTGATAGTGACGGAACGAGCCATTTCTGGCACTTTTCTGGCGATTTTATTGACTTAATGCCAAAATTCACATCTGTAAATGTAGAGTTGAGGGATTTTAAAAATCGCCTTCCCTGTTGGCCTGGCCTGTTTTGATTGATGTAATCTGTTGGCCTTCTTGACTTTTCACTATCAAATAATGATAATGTTCTTTTGTGTGTTCAAGGTTCTGTAGGGACCCCATTCAGTCAGGACTGATGTTAGGAGCAACTTAAACACTAGTTATAAAGCTTACTTCTGCTGACATTATGGCTTACAATCTCCCTTTGCTGCAGTGATGTAGCAGTGTTATAAATTACATGGTGGTGCCGCAGTGAAATTCTTTTTGGTAATCATTATGGATGATCTAATTATCCATAATGAAAAAATATGATTTGAAAACACCTAAATTGCAAAATCAAGATAGAGCGATAGCAAAAAGTAAGAATGCCCTATTTCAACCCTAAGGAGTGTATAACACATAATAAAGATAATCTGGTCCTTATCAGATATTAACATTAGGAAATGCAATCTCAGATGAACAACACATGAGACTGTATTTCATATCAATTCAGTTTAATTTATATAGCACCAAATCACAACAACAGTTGCCTCAAGGCGCTTTATATTGTAAGGTAAAGACCCTGCAATAATTCAGAGAAAATCAAGACAATCATATGACCCTCTATGAGCAAGCACTTAACAGGAAGAAACCTCCAGCAAAACCATGCTCAATGAGGGGCGCCCATCTGCTGCGACCGGTTGGGGGGAGGAGGACAGGACAAAGACGTGCTGTAGAAGAGAGCCAGAGGTTAATAATAACTAATAATTAAATGCAGTTTGGTGTATAAACACATAGTGAGTGAAAAAGGTGGCTGAAAAAGAAACACTCAGTATCATTATTTATTTAAGAAAAATGCAAAAACAATGAGAAAACCTAAGTACAGCCATACTGCTTCCATAGGAATTAAGAGGTTATATAGCAGCCAGGTGCTGCTAATCAAATGCACTTGACTAACGAATCACCAACACGTGTGTCCACCTCTATAAAAGCAGACAAGTTCATGGCAGTACAGTTTGAAAAAGACTGAACAAGTATGGCTTGTGGAAGGTTGGAAGGTTTGCCAGGAAAAAAAGAAAAGAACATGGCAGCACAGTTTATTTTTGCAAAGCTGGATCTAAACAGACTACAAGACTTCTGGAACAACATCCTTTTGGGCGATGAGACCAAAAGTAATGATTTTTTCTCATAATGCCCAGTACCACATACATCTCACACCAACTGTCAAGCAGGGTTGTGGAAGGGCAATGATTTGACCCAGTCATAAACTCCTAAAGTATTACAGAGTCAAATGTGTGACCATCTCTCTGACAGCGAAAGCTTGGCCCAAAGTGAGAGTTGTACATAAAACCACAAACCTCAATTAATTCTTAAATACATAATGACATTGTGGAGTAATATGTCATGTTCAGGTTATGATTGTTTGTTTGTTTTTCATGTCCTACTGTGTAAAACTTAAGAATTGAAAGTGTACTTGTTACTTTTTACCATGTCTGAATATGGTTGCTTAGAAATTGTTTTCTTGGGTCATAACAGTAATATTAACCTACATGTGGCCATTTCCACTCAAAATAACCATAGACTGTATATATGAGATAGACATAGCCACCCTGGCATCACCATTTGGATTGTGCACTCATTTTAAAGCCGTGGGGTTAGTGTTCTAGCTGCTGGGGATCTGATCTTCATCTACAAACACCACATGTGTTTGCAACATGAATTTCATTCTTAAAATCTGAAGAATAATGTTATATATCATCATGTTATATATCAGATAATTCCATAAAAAAAACAAAGAAACAAACAAAAAACTCCAAAAGGCATCAGCAACACAAACACAGCAGAAGTCCAATTAAGTGAATCCAACAAGAAGTGAAGTGCAACACACAGTGTCCACATATTGATCGAAGTGGCCACGCCCCCAGCTTTCAGTCTTAAAAAAGTTAGTCAGTAATTGAACAAGTCTCGAGCAGAGGGAACTCATTTGAATGTAAAGGCATTGACTGGATTAGCTCATTCAGCCTAGTGGGAATTACCTGCTACCTGATGACTTGAATCATAAAGTCTGTTGTTATGACTTAAATGGAATAGATGTGTAATGTGTGGTGCGAACAGTTTAACACTCAAGAACAACACAAAAACAAAAACAACTTAGCCTTGGGAGGTTAAGAGGATTATTGCCATGGACCCTGGGTTTCTGCTCAAGTGTTGGATTTATTTTTAGATTCTTGTATTTATGGTGTTTTCAGTTATTAATGAGATTATTTTTGTGTGTAAAAATCCCTAAATCCCATGTATTCCCTAGAATCCCAAGTGCTCCAGTTTTGATCATGCTGATTTCTGTTTGGTTTTGCTATTGGGTTACCAGCCTAAATAAACAGCTGGCTTTTTGTTCGTACTCCAGCTCACTCTATCTGCATTTGGGTCCTACATCACACTCCACCATGGCAGATCAAAACCTTTCAGTGGCATTTGATGACTACATTTTCAACTACTTTCCTGGCAAAAGGGCTTACAAATGATTTTATGACGACGTAATGATTGCCCGTGTATAGGAATTTATTTTACTTATGTATTAATCACATTATTTTATTGTATAATGCCTTGGTGCCGCTGGATTTTAACATGTCTGACACTCATACAGTAAGACAAATGGTGAGGGTGTACTAAGGAAGTTGGGAGGAAGCAGACAGCTCCACAGGAAGAGTCTTTTGTCTCTTAGAGGACTCTGGGAGGTAGCAAGGGAGTGTGAACCTTAAGGTGCGAAACAAGTGTGTACTGCCTTTTGTTCCTGGAGAAGGTATTTAACTGAGAGCCATGTTAGACTCAGTGAGACTCTGCTGACCCTGCCCCGCGGTCATGTGGGCTCTCCACAAGCTTGGTGTTCTGTTCTTTGTGTGTTTGGATTAAAGAACGTTAGCTACCGCTCACCGCTCGTCTGCAGGCTTTATTTAAATGGAAAACTTCCAAAACACCCGTCTGCTTCCACCTACATCTTGGATTCATCTGTGCACTCGTCAACATTTTCTCAAGCGGGCCTCAAACTCTGAAAGAGACTATTCTTATTAATGTGTATTTTTAGCAAAAACATTTTCTTATTAATGTGTATTTTTAGCAAAAACATTTATTCTGAAAAGATGAGTTTCAACATATAAAATAAGTTGTGTATGGCAAAAATGCTATTGATCCACCTTATAGACTAAGAGAATAGCTTCTTCACATGAAACATGAAGCTCAAACACACTTTGCTGTCATCAAATGTAGAAAAATAAAAACCTCACAGAGGAAGGAAACCATGGCAACATGAACAGACTAAAGACAGTATATCAACAGTCAGCAGCATCTCTTGCAGCTGTTGTGCGTTTAAGAATGGTCCACGGAGCAGCGTCCACTCCGGTAGTTCTATGAACAACAGCGCTGGAGGACTTTTTTGAAGAAGTTCCTGAACTCAGTGTTGAAGACAGTGTATATGACGGGGTTCAGGGCGCTGTTGACATAGCCCAGCCACGTCACCACGCTCATTAGGGCTGGCGGGATGTGGCACTCTTGACAGCGTGCTCGCATTGTGTGGAGGACAAAGAAAGGAGTCCAGCAGAATAGGAAGGCACCTTTGGGAGAGAAACAGGAATCAGGAGATGAATGCTTCGTCTCTGTGAAATCAATACTTCTGATCCTAAAGAGCAAAAAGTCAGCGTTTACAGAGAAAATACATTTCATTTTCAAGTTAAGCAAAACAGATATCATTCACATATTATGCATATTAACATAGTATTAATATATTTAGTTGTGGACAGAGGTTTGCATACATTTGTCATGCACATGAATGTCATGGTAAAATTGGACTAGTGATTTGATTGGACTGGTCTTCTTCCAGGGTGGAAAAACAAGAATTCAGGGTCCAGAAATTTGAATCCACACAGAGTCAAGAGTATACATCCAGGGATAAAAATATATGCATTCGTCCCCACTGATATTTCAATAAGAGAGATTGTTTGGAAGAATTAAACAGGATTTTTTGAGATACAGAATTCACTTCAGCTATTTGACCACACTGACCCATGATAGCAGAACAGATCTCACTGGTGATAGGATTCAAAGGCGACGACTGGATTACAGCAATGGTGTCAGCATTGAGTTTGGTGGTATGGGAAAGTCGAAGTAATGATAAGAATAGATTCTTTGCACACTCAAGAAAGCAAGCAGATGAGTGAAACTTAATGTTTGGACTTAATGTGGATCACTGTCCTGTTGGAATACTCAGTTGTGTCCAAGTTTTAACCATCTACAAGTTTCCAACTTGAGGTGAAGTTGAAGAATTTGGAGGCAGTTCTTCTTCATTACTCTATCCACTTTGTGTATGTACCAGTGCCACTAGCAGCAAAACAGCCTTGGGGCATGATGTTACCACTACCACTCTTGACAATCGTTATAGTGTTCTTAGGTTTTAAAGTCTCACCATTACTCCCTCTTTCACTGGCTAATAGCTCAATATTTGTCTTGTCTAACCATAAAACATTTCTCCAGGAGGCATTTGGCTTGTCTATGTGGGCAGTTGCAAATTTCAGTCAAGCTTGAAAGTCCCAATTTTGGAGCACAGCTTCTTTCTTGGTCAGCACGGTCTCAATTCATCGCAAAGTAAAACTCACTTCCTTGTGGACACTGATGCTAGTGTTCCAGTAGTTTCCAATTCATGACAGGATTGGGTGTTGGTGATTCCTGGATTGTTCCTGAACATCCTTTTCCTATCTTTTGAGGGTGAAAGATTGGGTCTCCTTCGAGACTTTGGCAAAGTGGTGACACATCTGAATAACTTGTACTTGCATACAATTTTTTAAACTGATGATTTTGGAATTTGCAGTTGTTTGGAAATTGATTCATTCAAGAGACCTTCCCAAATTATGTAAATCTACAGTTCTCCTTGTTTGATCTACACTAAGTTTTATGGACTTTCACACTGTTCTCAGTATTAGTTAGTCCAATGAGTGCTTTCAAACAAATCCTTTTTATGCTGGCAAAGAGAAACGACTGGTTTTATTCAATCACAATCACTAACAAGAAATTAGGCCATGGTTTTGTCAAGTTAGCAAATTATAGAACCTTCATTACCACTTATATTATATTTAAGAGAATCTGTGTATATATTTGAGCCTGTATATATTATTTTGACCATGTGTCAATTAAAGAAAATCCTGAATAAATTCAAATTTGTGCACCCAAATCTGTTTTTAAGTCATGAAAGATATATGCTGTACAATCATCCCACCCTGGAAAAAGAATAGCTCAAATGATGGACCAAAATGACCATGGCATGCATGCCCATGATGTCTGTATGTCAATTTCTGAACAAAAATGTAGATAATCAAGCTTGTTCAAGTAGAGGAGTATCTCCCCCGCTATATGGCAATTAACCATCAAAGCAGAACAGATCTCAGTCGTGACAGGATTTAGGACAGAATCTCCTGGAATCTAAATGTTGATGACGAGTCACCACAGCAGCAGATGAAGATGGAGATACTGAAGACTGAAAATGCTGTACAGTCTGGTTTAAAGTGGGACACCTGGTTACTTTAACCCACTAAGTGCCCTTCATATCTACCAACTGGGATTGAACACTAAGTCTCATGTTATGATTTTTGGATTTATTCCCAGTATTTGTGTTGTTCTGCATGTTTTGGATCTTTGTCTTGTTAAATAAATGTTTAAACCACCACATTATGGAGCCATTGCATCAAAGTAGAAAAAACTAATTACTGTGCATCACTATAACCTCTGGTCACAAAAAGACTATACCAACACTCGCTTTTGTCCACTGAGCCTCTCTGATTAACTAACTCAGTATACATCTTTCTCAGGCTACCTGTGCCAAAAATTCATTTTTTAATTTGGTAAAAGTCCACTTAGGACATTGTAACTTAGAGTTTCTTTCTCTCATATTTTCTCTCATTGATCCCATTGATAACGGAGAGCACCTGACCCAAACACAATTTATACCTATTGATAAAACAGTGCTCGCAACGAGCTTTCTAAAAATATTTTTTCCTTGACTAGTACTGTATAAACCACCTAATATATTTGGATTATATTGCTCAGACTGTCACTTAAACATGAGCCTTACCTGCACACTTAAACATGCACCTGACATGGCCTTAACCAATAATTGGATTTGAGATTAAGGAGCTGTAAGGATTGGCTGCTGTGTGCTAAAGGAAAGCACTTGTTCGCATTAGGGAGCAAAGCTGGCTGCTATTAATAGACTGACCCCTTTCTAATTGATCTGTTAGTGCCTCGGGATAGGCATCAGAGGTGGCGGTGAAGAGTTCAGGTAGCCGCAGAGCAGAGATGTCTGACATAACAACATTCACTTTAAAGGTTCACCGACAATCAAATCAACGGCAACAGTTTTAGCAAGAAGGACAAGAAGAAAAATAATGATGGTTGATTGTTTTTCAAATGACAATATATATTTTGAATATCAGTAAGTATGCATACCTTCTTCAATGACCACATTTAGAGGGGATCAGGCTTTCATGTCAGGATCAGGCTCCTAGACTCTGGAATATCCTGCCACTTGATATTCATACTGCAGGGTCCCTCCAGTCTTTTACATCCCGTCTTAAAATTCACTTTTATACCATTGCTGTTAATTCAAGCTCAGTTTGAGTCCCATCGTGTTTTTTATGTTGTGGTGCCTGTGTTTTAGTTTGTTTTTGTCACATGATATTGTATTTGTTTGATTTCATGTTTTCTTTTATTGTATTTATTTTATGTTATGGTGTTTTGACCTTTCAACACCATTTATATCTTTAAAGTGGGTAAAATTATCCCTGAAATCCAGACTCTACACCAGCCGCAGGGCCCACCTTTAATGTGTGACACTTAAATTGTGCCATTTGTTTGTGTTACATCAGTGTTGTTCTTAGTACAACAAGATTTGCTGCACTTTGGGCTTTTGTAAGCCCAGGGCACGTTCCTAATTCAGCCTTATGTGGTTAGGATGTTACTGAAAACAAGCCCAATGATGTTGATTTCTATAACAGGACTTCTATCAAATATAGCTCTAAAAATATATATATATCTGCAGAACATCAAGGAAAAGTTAAAGTGTTCAATTCCTTGTTTTCCGTTGGCCTGCCTCCTCAGCATTCAGAGTCCAACCAATGCCACAGCAGCGACAGGGCCAATAACAACAGCGAACCCATTTCCACTACAAAGGCAGCTTGGTTTTAGATTATAACGTTTTCAGTTAAAATGTCTCCTCAATGCGACTGAAGGAAGTGAACTCACCCACAACGACAGGAAGCACCTTCATAGCCTTCCTCTCGCGGCTGTTGATCTTGGCCCTTTTTCTTCTGCGCGGGTCGTGGTTGAACTTAATCTCTGCAAAACTGACCGCTGGCACAGGGCCGTCTTTGTTCTCTGTTGAGTTCGGGGGCAGGTCTGGGGACTGCAAGGTGGATGCTTCATCGAGAGTATCTGCTGGGTCTCGCTCTATAATGGGAGGCAGCAGAGGTGGCAGCGAAGCCAGAGGAGGCAACGTGGCTGTGGCCTCCTGCAGCTTGCGGCACGCCTGGATGCTGTCCTTCAACTTGGCTTTACGTGCCTCCTCCCATCGTCGCAGGCCGCGGAACATGCCACAGTACAGCAGCAGCATGATGGGGCAGGGGATGAAGAAGGAGCAGACGGAAGAATACAGAACATAGTCATCATTCTCTAGTTTACATTCCCTCGGATCGCGGCCTGGGACATTGTTGATGCCAAAGATGATTGGCGAGGCTACAGCCAAGGCCAGGATCCAGGTGGCCGACAGCAAAACAACTTGCCGCAGGTCCACATGCTTCCTGTTGTAGTTGAGCGGGATTGACACAGCGATGAACCTGCAAGAGGGGCCAGAAATATGGCATCACAGCCAGCTTAGAGCTGCTACACTAGGTTTAGGTTTTGTTTATGATATATGGTTCTAAGTTGGTACTGATGGTGTTTTATGTTATTATCCTTATTTCTTGTCCCAGTATGTCCAAAAGCATGCAGTGGTCTTACAGCCACAAAAGAACAAAACCCATCCAGAGGATTTATTTGTTTTGCAAACCCTATAGCAGAAGAACTAAAACTATTTTTAAAATGTCTCAAGGTGGGCTTGAAGGATTTATCCTCTGGTATCAGAATGCACTGTACATTGTAGTTCTCCACACTCAGAGTGCTCACCACAGGAAGGCTGTCTGCTGCTGAGAACACCTAAAATTGGCATGTACCAATTCCACTGCCATCTTAACAATTCTTTAAGACTGAAGGCAATTTTATCTTTTTATGGAAATAAAATCAAACTAACCTGAATCTTCACACTAGTGCAGAATTTAAGTACTCTTCAAACACTGCAGCCAGTAACTATGTGATTAGTTACAGTTGGGACTGAAAGATGCTGTAGCTGTAGGATGTTTCCAGTTTCATCTTAATCTTTTTTTCTGTTTTGTTTTTACTGTGTAAATAAATAAAACTCTGAAAGAAGCCCCTAGCCCTCTAAAGTGACTCTGTCAAACCGGCTGCTTATCAGGCAGCTTTTTAAAAACTAGAAGAGTTCCTTCTTCAGACCTGAACATTAACAGCAGGTGGACTCTGTGCAGACCTTCAGATTCTGCCTCCTGACCTGCCTCTTGAATTATTCAGACTGTCATCCAGTTAAACCTCTAAACGCTGCTGGCTACTTCAAAAAGCTTCAGATCATCATCATCAGTCCATGTTAACTTCACTGCTCCCCATCAGTCTTTGATGTAATCATATTTTCTGGAGTCAGGACATCAGATTTGAAGAGCATCCTGGATTTTTGTCATCCCTCAACATCGGCTGAGAGTTCGGATAATCTCATGAGACATACTAACAAGCGCCAAGCAAACCTGGCAGTTCATCAGCAGTGAGCTCATCCCTCATTTGGGGATTTAAATTCTTTTGCCTTTTCTGGGGGGTTTTCTTTTGGCGCTTTTACAGGAGTCAGACAAAAGGTCGCCGACATATCAGAACCATCGGACCCTGACAAGCTTTGGATCTGATGGTGTCCCTGAATGTTCCTGAATCATGAGAGGCCAGTTAAAACTCTTGAGTCTTGAGTCTCTACATTAGTTGTGAATCGTTACCTCATTCTTTTCATCAACTGTACAGTTTTTCCTCATATTTTCTCGAGGAGTCCACTCCAGGAATGAACACGTGGAGTTTAAGCCTGTATCTGTTTTTCCAGTATTGTGGTCCAAGCTACAACGGAGTGGCTGTAGTTCAGGAGACAAAGCAGATCATCTACTAATCGGAAGGTTGGTGGTTTGATGGCTATTCCAGTCTGCATGCCAAAGCATACTTCAGCAAGATACTGAACCCCAAGTTGGTCTCTGATGCGTTCATTATATGAATGTGTGTGACTCTCAGTTAACGCTTAAGCACTTAAACATAGAATAGTGTTTGTGTGAATGAGGAATGTTGTATAAAATGCTTTGAGCCCTTCAGTAGAGTAGAATATATAAGATAAATATAAGATCACGTATCATTCATTAGTATCTATCGATGTACTATCTACACAAAAATATTTTTGATGGGATACGGAGTCTTGTGACGTCTGTTTGAATTTTCTAGTTGTTTTCTTGATATTTATCTCAACATCTACTTTATAGTTTTGCACAAAATCTAGTCGGGACATTCATAACACCCAGATGATGAGTCATACTCACTCATTTTCTCAGTCATGATCTTTTAATTTTTTTGTACAGAGGATGGATCAACTTGACATGAAAGTAATTTAAACTGGCCAGTAGCATTTCAAAGTGTTTCCTGTGATGTATCTCAAGATGTATGTTTGTATAGATACATTCCTGAGTTCCGAGAGAATGGAGAGTACTAAGATATATCTGATGATCTTTTAACTTTTAATTTCACCACAAGGTTAGAATGTGTGGATTTAAATGAAAAGCTTTACGAAAACTAACATCTTGTTTCCCACAGGATGACCTTCCACTTACCTTGATGGTTTGTACATTTACTAATGTCACGTTTAATAACTGAATAACTGCGAAGTTAATGAACTGAACTTAGCACTTCTTTAACAGACGAAATGTCTGTAAGCTAATATGGAGAGCATCTTCTAATAGCCTGACAGCACCATCGTTATGAGCAACATGGCAGCTCCCTGAAACCCATCTTAAAGTTCAATCATGCAGATCAGACTAAAAAGATCTCTGGTTCCAGCTGTCTCCATTTATTCTAAGGTCTACTTTTTAGTTAGAGTGTTGAAGAAAAGCTGTTAGGCATTTTAACAGCTTAAAGAGGGGGAATAATTCAGATCCATACTGTTACTAAATGAACGAAATACAAAGGGTTTAAAGTGTCAGACGTCTATGGTTTGTAAGGTGTGGAACATCAGCTGTAATAGGACAACAGACACAGAACAGCCACAGTGCTCTGTGGAAAGTTCAATCCTAATCTGAGCGGCATCTTTCACAGAACCTACTGCTGTAAAACATATTACAGTATTCACTCCACTAAAAAGTATACATTACTACATTGTAGTAAATGCTGCAGGTATTCTTAGGTACTTTTTTGCATTATTTTGACATCAGCAATACTTTAAAAGGCTTTAGGACCCCTGTGGTTTCTGAATTCTTTTTTGTGTTGTCATGGGAGTGTAACAAGAGTGAAGAGTTTTTAGAGTGTAAAAAGCCTAACCTTCCTCTTTTGGAAGGACCTGGCTCCAAGTGGAAAGCTGTGGCAGGTTTCAAATTCCCGTGCTAACCAATGACTGAAGTGACACCTCTTTATGTTCAGTATATGCTGAAAGCCATAAACATAGCAAAACAAAATCTTTTACACAGCTACTGGTCCAGAGCATTTAAACAGGCTGGTGTTAACTGCTGTTCAAAACAGCAATATGTGAACTTCAAGGGAAGAGGCTGCAGATGTATGGTCTTCTTGAAAGCAATATAACTTTCAATGAGACCCAACTGTTCAAGAACAATTTGTAATTGTTCTTAAAATTTTGTTCCAAGAAATTCAGCTAATATTCCTATTGTCAAGATCACTGACCTACTGGCACTTCCTGTATCATCACCACCAGGATGAGATTTTTGTTAAATACCGTCCATCAAGCGAACTGCTGATTGTCTGCTGTTCTCTTGCCGTGCGGCTTCAATGTAAGGGAACAACACAAGATCCTGCTGTGTGTACCTGTACAGGTGAGTACTCACCTGTCAATGCTGATAGCGCAGAGATTGAAGATGGAGGCAGTACACAACATAACATCCATCGTCATGAGACCATCACAGATGGTAGTGTTGAGGGTCCATACACCATCCTGGAACTGAGAGGCAGACAAATGCTTGTCGTTTAATGTTTACTCACACCAAAAATTACCTTGACACACAATCTGAAATCAAAACGGGCCTTCTACTCTACAGTTTCTTTATGATACAAAGTTTGAATGTATGCAATGATTCCTATGATATTTTAGCTTCATATATCAAATACTTTTCAGGCTGTATTTTCAGACCATTTTTTCCACACATTGAAATCAGAGTCAATTGTTGAACAGGAAGTTGAAAACTATTAAAGATAAAAACCTGAACATTTCACTTCCCCTTCTTATCATAAAAAATGAATCCGGAGCTGTAATTGTTCTGTAATAAGTATTTGACATATGAAGCTAAAATTTCACAGCAATTATTCTGCCTGTCCAAACTTTGGACCATAAAATTTGTATGCAAATCAGAGATGGTTGAGCATAAAAAGGTCTGAAACTTTGGTGATTTGAGATTTTTTTTATAAAGGAACTGCACTCCACCAGCTAAAGGTTGCTGGCAGCCTTTGATATTTCAAAAAAATGCTTTTTTCTTTATTTTGTTTTATTACCTTCAAGTCACTGTATGTTCGTGCAGAGTAACGTACTGAGTTTACTGAGTAAACAGGAAGTTTGACCTGGACTGAACTGTCCTGTCCAGCTTCTTTACCAGGTCATGACCCTGTCAAACCACCACTGACCTTTGCTTCAAACCTGCAGAGCATTGCATAAAAACATCACTCTGAACTCTGAAGATCAATAAGGAACAATGAAAGGTGGTGATATGTAGTCATTAGAGAATATCTTTGCTGACAAAAGCAGATTTGGGGTGATCGTGATTTTCATAGCTGAAGATCAATTTGTGGATTACACAAACTGTCTCCTGGTTTCTGCATGGGTCTTACTGTTTTTCACCAATTTTAATAACATCGACTGCCTAGTTTGTTAGTTTTTTTGGTTTGTTGCTGTTTAATATTTTATGCAAAATCTATATAATCTTTTACAGAAATAAAACTCAAAGATCAGAAAATGTAAACACGGAATTTCTATTGTGAAAATTGACCTTTTATGTAGCAGCAAAATGTTTTTGATTTACTTTGGAATTAAATATCTCAAGTCAACCAGCTCCTGTGAATTTCTGTTTGACATGGGTTTTAAAGAGGTAATGGATTCTGCTATTATTAGGGTTTATTCTGCACATTTAATGAACTTTTTAATGCCTTTTCAAATAATTTGTTGGTTGAACGCCATCCAGAACTGCTACTGCAATGACCTGCCATCTGGTGCCCAAAGACTCAGAAAGAGATCCAACAGTTTTTAGGGTCCCTGAATCTAAATACTTCTGTGAGATTAGCAGCCTAAGACATAACTGGAAGCTGTGTCTCTCAGTTATGGGTCCTTCCCAGTTAATTAACATCTCCAAAGACGGTATGTTCCGTCGCATCTCACCTCCGAATAGACGAAGAGCGGCAGCACGAGCACCGCCAACATCAGATCCGCCACTGCCAGACTCACGATGAAGTAGTTGGTGGTGGTTTTCAGTGCCTTTTCGACGAACACACTCAGACACACCATCAAGTTGCCGCAGATGATGACGACGATCAGCAGCACCCCGAAAACCAGGGCAGGCAGGTTGTGCAGTGCCGCGGTCGCTGTCCCCGCCTCCTGCGCTGCGCTCAGGTTTGCCACCATCTGCGCCGCGTCGGTCTGATCCCGTCCGAGCCACAGCAGCGCGGCCAACGGGCTCATGAAGGCCGGGTTGGAGTCCGACTGCCACACTGTAGCCTTATCATGCTCTCACACAGACTCCACTTAGACTGTAGCAGACTGCAGTGACGAGCTCCAGTGCGCACCGTTGCGCCTTTTACGCAAAAATCCTCTGCGTAAAAGCAGATGGACAAAAACACAAGTTGGTATTTACAAAGTTAAACTTTTATTTAAATATTAAAAATATGGTGATGAAGTCAGATTTTTGTCACAAAGAATATTTAGTGATGAAAAAAATCCAGAAGAATACAGATGCAGTTCTTTAAAATCTTTCATTAAAATCTTCATATCAATAGAAAACTGCTTCTTTCTTTAACGCTGGGAAGATAGCCGAAGGACTCTGGGGTCAGACAGCAGAGAAAGTGTCGTGCCGTGGATGTTTCCAGCTCCCGAGTGTTTGCCTGCAGCCCGCTAGCACAAAGGCCACCGAGGCCAAATTAACCGATTAAAGCCGCTTATCACCTGCGCTTTACGGTGTCCTTCAGCCCTTGAGCTCCAGCAGAAGTTTGTCCATCTGTCTGTTCATCTGCGTGCATGCGTATCACGGAGACGGGGGGAGACAGGAGTGGCCACTGCAAAAAAAAAAAAAATTTAATTAATTAATTAAATAAAAATATCCACTGAATTTGACCTCTCTACCTCTATTTGTGCTGTTGGTGCATTTTGGAGCAAGTTTTGATTAAATTAAGTGGAAAAAAATATTCTTTTGTTTCTGATCAGTACAGTTGTAGCATTAGTTTATCACTCAGCATTAATTAGCTCATACACCTTTTGGATACTCCTTGATATTTAGGATTGCTGGCCTTATCTGATAACTAATCTGATCAGTCTGTATCTAAAAGACACACAGAGGGAGAGAGGGAGAGAGAGAGAGAGAGAGAGAATCACATTGGGACAACAGTGATAATGCCTAGGGTAAGAGTCACCTCTCCTCCATCTTTTTATATACAGTTTGCAGTTTTATACCACAAGAGGCCACTTTCACATTAAAGCCTTGAAGTGTTTTGAACGTTGGGGAAACATTTCTTGCAGTGTTAAGTGAATGAACAAGGTTCAGCTGTGCAACAGGGGCCCAGAGGGTGACAGAAAACTACAGGAATCATCTGCTGCTGTTCAGCATCTGGATTCAGTTCAATCAAAATAATTGATCAGTGAAGGCATTTTATTATTAACAATTTTATTCAGGTTCAATTCAGTACTTAAACTTTACTGTTTTGGTGTTGCTACACAGGGGGGTTCATATTGAGTAAAATGGCGCTGATACACGCTCAGTATTGTGTTGTGGGTACAAGGGCCCCATACATTTATGGGTTGGTTGCAGCTTTCATTTAGTGGAGATATGAAACCACCACAAACACTCAGCCACTGGTTGCTGTGGCTTGCTTGTTTTTGCTAACAGACTGCTGAGGTGTTACTATGTGATCACTGGTGTATTAGTGTGTTGGCATTAAAAAGTAGGAATGCTTCGCAATAGCTGAAGTTGATCACCTGCAACCATGCATTTTAAAAGTTGTCACTGTGTCACTGTGCCTGGAACAGGTGCAAGAACAGATGACAGAGTTATCACTAGTGGTTCAAAAATTCCTTTGTGCAATTTGACAAAAATTAAGTACTGAAAAACAGATGTCCTAATGCAGGTAAATGGTTAAGAAAGCTTCATGGCTTTCAATTTGCACCATTACAGCGTTGTAATCTATTATTTTTCTTAATTTAATTTGCTCCCTTTAGTTTTTCCTGCACTGTTTATAGTCTGTGATGCTTTTCTGAGAACCGTTTTGTTCTCTACCAACACTAATGACTGCCTAGAATCTCTTCTCATGTCACTTGGGTCTGGAGGTGATAAGGTGAATTTTAATTAGAGGTCTTGCTGTCTACAGTGATGATGGATCAGCTGAGCACTGACGCCATCCAACACTCGGGGGAAGATGATGGGGCAGCAGTGAACACACCTCCTGTCTGTCTCTGGAAAGACTTCAGAAATGTCAATTTTTAATGTAGTTTAGATCAGCTGACCAGCAGCTGTGACCCAGTTTGTTGCTGATTTTTAACTCCAGCTTGCAAAAAAGCATCTTTCCCATACAGTACCATGCAAAAGTCTTGACCCACCCATCATTTCTTTTTATTTTGCATACAAGGAACTTGAGTTTCTTGCAATTTCTTGAGGTCTTGAGCAATAACCGTCAAATATTTTCTTCTCTCTTTTTCAGACCAGTCCTTGTACCTGACCATTTTCTGAGGAATGTCTTCCTTGGTAAGCTACGTAACACGGACCTATAAATCATTCTATTATAAAAAGGGCAATTAACTCAATGGATATACAAGTTTTGTGTCTACTCATAAAAGACATCTCAGCAAAGAACCAATTTTAAATTGTACCTTTAGACACTTTGTTGTTGGTAGCCTGTCACAAAAACACATTTATCCCCATTTCTTTAGCTGAATCTGTCAAAACCAGTGGACTTGGATAGACTTAAATGCAGGATTCTGAGATCAAAGTTCACAGGTTTACAATAAATGAATCCAAGGAAACAAGGCTTTCATGCAGTGAGGACCAAACCCAGGCAATCAGGCAGATTCACATTTTCACTCCCTCAAACAATCTCTCCAACTTTCTCACCAGAGTTTCTGCACAGAAGAGAGATGCGTAAGTACAAAAGACAAAGAGCAAACAGAAGAGGTAAAATCCAGTGCATTCGGAGGCAGACTTTCACTAACAGATCAGTTCAACAATCAGGCAGCAGATGACAAGTCATATGAAACAGAGGATGGAAGCCCAGTAACAGACTCTGGCCCTGAAACACAAGAATATGATTATGGCACAGACACATACACAGCCACACAAAGTTGTTCCCAGTGACGTGGCTGGGGAGTCTATGCACCACTGACTGATGCTCACATTAAATATAAATTTCAGGTTTCAAATAATGAAGTCGGTGTCTGTAGAGTTAATCCTTGGGGGTGTGATGTCAGTAAAAATAGATATTCTTAATATAGTGATCTTAGGCACAAAGGTCTGGCTAAGAATAAAGACAGCCACCTGCTGTTTCAAATTTTCTTATTGACAGGGACTAGCAATCCAAAATGCTGACTCAAAGGAAGGCTGATCTTAATGGGCGATGACCTAAAACGCTTTGTTTTGTTTTCCTCTCGAAAAGTCCCTTTGGCTGCCTCGCTGTGTCGGGTGGGTTGCCCAATGCTGGGATGTCTGGTTTGCACCTTGTTGGCGCGTGGCTGCCCGCGTGCCCCACCCGTGTCCAGGTGAGGGAGCAACTGTCCCTGGGTTTTAACAGCACCTTAGTTTTCATACAGTAATACTCATCCTGTACACTTTGTACAGTCACACTCCACAATGCATTAAGATCATAATTCTGATTGCAAAAGCTGCCAGAAACCCCAAAACAGTGGATACTGGGAATTGCCTCTGGTGCCTAACTAAAACCTTTTTGAGGACAGAGTTCTTTAAAGAAACCTCCTCACTTATTGGTAGGTAACACTCAGTACAGGCCAGTGGACCAACCCAGGTGACCCTTTATATTCACTCAAGGGACTTTAAAACTTCAAGAGTTGCTGTAAGTCATTCAAGGATAATGAGAACCATATTATATGAGGCAGAACATCCAGGACTTCTGGGACCTGCTCGAGAACCAATGATGTCTTCTCATGGCCCTAAAGGTTGGTAGAGCAGAAAACCTGAATATACTCAAGTGCAAGGAAGAACTAAAAATTGTCACAAAATGTATCCAGCTCTCGTTTTTGTCTTTTAAATAGAATATCAAGACTTTGGTTTGATGAGTGTTCATTAGATGGAAAGCTCTACTAAGAACATAAAACCAGGTTCCTGAACATTCAGCGTTTTGTTTTTTGTTGTTGTTGTTGTTGTTGTTGTTGTTTTTTAATTAAAGATATGTTTGTGTTCAGGAGGTGGAGATGATGAAATCAGTGCTCATCAGAAGCCGTCCTCAGAATAATGAAGACAAAATATTTTCTGTTCTCATCCAGGAAAGTACGAAGCAGCTTTATTTCTCTGAATATGTTTTAATATGCAGCACAGATGATCAGTCCAGCCACCATTTGTGTTTCGTCCTCTGATCACTTAAGGCAATCACATGAGGCTGTGGAACTCATTATTACTGACTCTCATTAGGACCACCTAATTATTTATTCAGCTAGTCTTACTCGGGTCCCTTTTCCAGAGACCTGAGAAAATCAAACAGTCATAATCAAGCAAGCACAGGCCCAGTACACACACAAATGAACAAAGGTCAGATAAAAATAACACAACATAAAACCACCAGTCTTTTGACTAAAACTGCACCTAGGTTTCTTTACCCCTCTGTGAATCCCAGCATTATCACAGTGGAGAGGTTCCTGCATTCCAGGAGCTATGTTGTCCAGGGCAATTTGCCCCTGGTAGGCCCTAGCCAGGATAATGGACCAGTGAGTGGCTGTGGCTCAAGAGCGGGGCACCTACTAATCGGAAGGTTAGTGGTTCGATCCCTGTCTGCTCAAGTCTATGTGCCACATATCCTAGGGCGATTGTGGCTCAAGAGTTGGGAGATCGCCTTGTAATCGGAAGGTTGCCGGTTCGAGCCCCGGCTTGGACAGTCTCGGTCGTTGTGTCCTTGGGCAAGACACCCGTTGCCTACTGGTGGTGGTCAGAGGGCCCAGTGGCGACAGTGTCTGGCAGCCTCGCCTCTGTCAGTGCGCCCCAGGGTGGCTGTGGCCGCAATGTAGCTACCATCACCTGTGTGTGAATGGGTGGATGACTGGATATGTAAAGCGCTTTGGGGCCCTTAGGGACTAGTAAAGCGCTATATAAATACAGGCCATTTACCATACCACCAATGCATCCACTGAATGTGTATGTGTGTGATAGAAAAGCACTTGCGTGCAAATTGTGTAAAATGCTTCAAGTGCTCAGAGCAGAAAAGCGCTGTATGCAGATGTGTGGCTGGTAAGGCTGAGACCACCAGGACTCCCTCTGCTTCCTGTTACAACAAGCAGAAATGGAGTAAGACAATGCAACTTTAAAATCATACAAAATACCAGAAAAAAAATTCTAGGTGACGTGCCAAAAATATATTTGGGCTATTTTAGAAGAAAATCATATAATTCTTACAATTATATTCAAAATTTGTGAGTGATTTTTCCCTAATCAGCATTTATAATAGACAAAAAAGCAGTTATTGTTTCATGTAATTGGTAAAAACTGAATGACATTTTTCACTTTCCAGACAAGCAACAGACGTGACATGACCAGGAAAATGAATTGTACATAAAAGATGGGTGACGTGTCCAAATCTGAAAAGGAAGCCAACATGGAAGTTCAATAAACTGCATTCTCTCTAATGGCCATCAGAGGGGAAATCTGCTGGTTCAAAAACACATCTGCTTTTATTGAAGCACACTGAAACACTTATCACTTCATTTGTGACCTCAGTAAACACTTTCCTGGTGCATAAATGGTCTAAATTACTGGTTTTAATTCTCAATCGATACATTCAGTAAATGTGCTTTCTCAGTCGGATCCATCTCTTAATTGACTAGTGTTCAATTGTACTTAAAGACACTTTGGGGAGTCAGCTGTTTAATATGTCTTGCCTTAACCCTATTCGTTCATCTAAACTAGCATCATAGTTATTATTACTAGCTAGCTTTACCAATCGCTGATCGGCTCCATTCACTTATCTACATATGTTATGTTCAAATACTAAGTCTAAAAAAAGAGCAAAAATCAAAATTAGGAGCTTCAAAACCAGTGAAAGAGGAAATCACTAAGCACCTTACTTTTATCACTTGTTCCATGACCATCATGGAAAAGGGCACATATGAGCACAGATGGAGATTGATACGAATCTTAAGAATTTAAGGTTTCCAATTCCATGATCAGGATAAGTTATCGATTCTCATTTGGGTTCTCATTGGCTCCGCTTTGAGAGTCAGACTGCAGCAACGCCCAGTGACCAGGACTACACCAAGGAGAAAGTCAGCTAACAGCAGGCTCATAATAAGTCTGCTTGACCACACACTGAAATTACACTTTTATTTTGGTATAGAGACATTCAAAAAAGATATAGTGCTATTAAGTTTCCAAGAACTTTTTGTTTGTTTGTTTGTTTGTTGTAAATAAGCTGATTCCTCAATTCAAAGACCACCTTCCTGGTGCTTCCCTGAATGTGGGTCTCATGTCAGTTTCTTTCCCTGCAATCAGCCACAACATCAGCTCTTCTTAATCTGTCTGCTGCCACCTGTTGATCAAAATTAAACATTACAGGTTCCTCTTCTTTCAGCTTCTCCCTTTGGGGCAGGGGTGGGCAACTCCAGGCCACGAGGGCCAGTGTCCAGCAGGTCATAGACCAACACACCTGAACCAAATGAAGTGCCACCAGGCCTCTGGACAACTTCAGGACATGTTGAGGAGGTAATTTAGCCATTTAAATCAGCTGTGTTGACTCAAGGACACATCTAAAGCCTGCAGGACACCGGCCCTCGAGGCCTGGAGTTGGACACGCCTGCTTTAGGGGATGCAAAGGTGGAACCATCTCACCCTATCCCTAGCATTCTCCTCTGTCACACAACCCTCTGTCTTCCTGCATTACAGTCACGACTCTCCTACACCTTGTTTCCTCCTGTCTGGCAGTTCCGTGTTCAAAATCTTTTGTCCAATTAAACCTTATCACAACTAACTTAATCTCTAAACCTGAGCTTTCATATCTAATCTCGTCCATCCTGGTTACATCTAATCAAAATCTTCGTCTCTTCAGCTCAGCGTTCTTTTTGTCTGTGCCAGTCTCCAACCCATATATTATAACAGGTCTCATTAACAGTTTGTAAATCTTCTCTTTCAGTTTTGCTGCTATCCTTCTCTCATAAATCAGCTCTGACAGTCGGACAGAAAATCTTCTTGTGTTGCTTTGAGTGGTAATTCCAGACATTTAAACTCGTCGACCTTCACTTTAACAGCTTCACTCTTACACCTGTCGTCCTCTCATTCACACACACACATGCATTCTGTCTTGCTTCTACTGACTTTCGTTCTTCTTCTCTCCAGGCTCACTTCCGCCTGCTCCCTACTCCGAGTACAGATCACAATGCCATCTGCAAACATCATACTCCATACCATGGAGTATGATGAGGTCCTGCCTGACCTCATCTGTCGGCCTGTCCATCACCATCCACCTTAATCAGAATAACCTGCTGCACTCCAGCTTGATCTCTCTGCCTAGCTAATAGGTACAAGCCCTTTGGTCCTTCCTTAGTCTTCAGACTCACTATAAGCCGTGCAGTGGCGTGTGGCGACTTTTACAGAAAGCCACATATACACAAAGACATCTTCCTCCACTATTTAGCAATTGTATTATAGCATCAACTTCCACCCACAGGGGAAAATTATGCAATAAACAATTAAAATAATAATAATAATTCAGTTGTCTTCAGGATCTTGTTCAATTTTTATGATTTTTAGAAACATTACTGGTGGAAGTGATGATTTATTAGTAGCTAAGAAAAGCTGGATAACATTATCTGAGCTTTATTTAACATGACTTCCTGTATTGAGTTGACAGGTTGAAGAATAATCCACTTTGCTTAAGTTGTATTTTCCAGTTAAAGTCCAACTTTAATTATTTTAATTGTATAAATATACTTATTAGTGTTGACTAATACTTTCAAGGGTGTGACAAATAACAACCTTTACAACAGAGTCTGTTTTTACAGTTTTGAGGTTCTAAAAAATTATTTGTAGAAAGTCAAATTGTTATATTACATTTCAGCAGCAATAAGACATCAAAAAATGCCTGGAACACAGCACACATTAGGTCTGTGTCTATTGCAGAGATTTTTACATGTTAAGAATTTGACTCACTGGCCACTTTATTAGATACATGTGTTCAACTAATGAACCCAAATATCCAATCAGTGAATTACACGGCAGTTACTCAGTGCAAACCAGATGACCTGCTGAAGTTCAAGCATCAGGATGAAGAAGAAAGAGGATTTAAGGCACTTTTTTGACTTTTAATGGTTTTTGTTGCCAGACAACTGAGCATTTCAGAAGCTGCTGTTCTGCTGGGATTTTCCCCACAGTAGGGTTTATAAAGATGGGTCCAAAAAAGACAAAATATAGTGTATTCATAGATGCAGAACACCTCTGAATACACATCACGTCAAACCTTGTAGGAGCTGAGAACCACACCATGTGCCTCTTCTGTCAGCTAAGAACAGGAAACTCACACAGGCTCACCAAAACTAGACACAAGAAGAGTAGAAAAAAATTTGGTTGGTCCAATGAGCCTTGATTTCTGGATGGCAGGTCAGAATTTGGTGTAAACAACATGAATTCATCAAGCCATCCTGTCTTGTGTTGGTGTGGGGGATATTTTCTTCGCATAATTTGGGCTCTTTAGTACCAACGAAGCATTGTTTAAATAACTACTCGAGTACTGTGTACCACACCGTGATTCAAATCATTTTCCAAATGATTTCCACAAATATCAGAAGTCTGGTGGAACATCTGAGGCTGATTTGAATTAAAAATATTTTCATAACATCAGAAAACATTGATTTCACTCTTTTATTTAAAAAAAAAAAAAAAAAGAGCAAACAGAACAAACTAAAGAAATTGTTGTTGTCCCTGCATGAACACAAATAAGAGAAGTAGCATGCCCACTGCCCAGCATCCCAATCAGTCACAAAACAAAGAGCAGACCTCCCTGCACCTTAGAAACACAACCCAAAAACAGTAACAGTAATCAGGGACATGATGGATTCTGAAAACGCTGTAACGGTATGACTGTCAGTCATGTCAAAAAATTGGGTAACAGACTTAAAGGTTCATTTTTTTTCTTATTTCTTAGGTATGTCAAAGTGTTACTCTGGCAGCATAGTTATATAAAAAAAAGACCTGTAAGCCCTGAGTAACACTGTAAGTTATTCAGAGCTCTTTTAGCTGAGTTTAAACAAACTGTTTGCTACTTTTTCCCAGAACTATAAGACTTCTGGTGATAAGCAGAGCTTCACATTCGCTCCCTCGCTGGCTTTTTAAGGCTGAATGAGACTGACATGTTCAAGCTGCTAACTCTGAGATCAGTCTGAAAGCTTAGCAGCTTATTTCAAAACACAGTGAAGTTTGTTTAGTTTTTTCTGAAATCCCAAGTCATCATCAGTCTGGTCTTCTCAGTTACTGCTAAAACACTCGCTGAGCAGGAAGTGAGGTTGGAGGAGGCGCTTAATGGGACCACGTGGGACCCCAGCCAGGCAGTATGCTTCATCTGCATTCACACCGAGGGAGCGTAGCGTCCGCAGAGCATCTCCACAGCTTTCCCTGCCTCCCCGCGATGTCACCAGGGCAATGCTGATGGGGCTGTCAAATAGACCAAACCTCCCCCGCATCTTGCCGATCTGAGCCGAGAAGCTCTGCAGGGCAAGAATATGAATTATCCTTTTAAAATCTCACCAATACACAACAAAAGGTGCAGGGGACACATGAGTGGTTGCCACTGTTTGTACCTGAGCAGCTTGTTTGCTTGCCAGTGCTGGTCCAGCTTCCGACTGGACCACGGCGTCCCCGCAGAATAAGACTCTGAGCTGCTCTGTTGGACAGGAAGCTGTGTGCTCATCCAGCAGCACAGAGAGAACACCTGGACCAATCACAGCACACACATACTCTTTATCTACTGTCAGATAAATCAGAAAAATATGAGCTTGGAACAGAACAACGGTGTCCTAAAAACATAAAGTTGGCAAAATTGCAAGAAAAAAAAAAGCTGAAGGTAAAGGCTGGAAAAATTTCAAGATGAAATTGAAATATTTCTTCATTGCTTCTGGCAGGCTGAATAGATATGCATAAAACAGCAAAATAACAGTTCAAAGAGACTCAAATATTTACATGCATTACTGCATTTCTGGAAAGTTCCAAGTAGCACATTACTTGTGCAGCCGTGGAGCTTAAAGCACTGACTCCAAACCTATTTAGCTGAAAAGGGGTAAGTGAAAAGAAATGTACTGACCTTTCTGTGAACCCTGCAATGCCTCGTTTCTGTTCGTTGTCAGAAAGAGGTGCACGTTATTGTTCAGCAGATTCTCCATAAAATCCTCCTCGTTGGAAAAACAGAACCTGCTGACCTTGAGACCTGCAGGATAATGCCAAGAGAAAGTATGAGCAAAACTCCACTACAGATCAGACTGAGATCTCTCTCCTGAAGGTTGAAGTGCGTTTACCATGATGTCTGATGCTCTCTGTGATGCGGGAGCTCTGCTGCTGCTGCTGGCTATCAGTGGTGATCAGAATGACATCAAACAAGAGCGACTCGGCAGGATTTTCCTTCAGCAGACGTTCATTCACTTTCTGTAGTGCCTGTAGCGCCAACATAAGCATAAACTGATCTGAGAGTCGACTTTAAAGTGCCACTTTATTCATATTCTATATAAATTACATCTTTTAACACTTTTGAATGGTGAGTCTCAGCTCCAATCACATGAATTTTTACTGAAGACAAAGTACATAAAAGTCCTCATAAGTAAAGTTGTGGTCGGAACTTTACGTTTACCTTTACGTAATGGATTTTCTGTAATCCACAAAGGATCAAAAGTATGTGATAAGGCCAGTTTAAATAACTGTATGCATGTGCAAGTCACTTTTCTATGTCATCACTTTGCCAGGGTCTGTGCGAAGGTCCAAACTGTGACTCTTAGAATATAGAAAATTGGTTAGGATGTTTAGGAACAACCCACAAACCAAAAAGGCTCAAGCCTGCCATGGACTGCATTATTGAAACACCACCGTCACTGTCCGCAGTAGAGTTTTATAACACCCTGGACTGAGAGGATGCAGACAGTTTGGTTGGTTTCCTAGTTTAGACTCTACTTTACCAATGAACTCTACCAAGTCTGCTGAGAAAACTGGTTAAATATCTAGACAGAAAGCAGAAGCTTGTTGATACCAAAACTATCTGGTCGAGGTGCAACTAGCTGAGGGATATTTAACCAAATATTAGCTGCATGTATGTGTATAGCTGAACCTCTAAGTATACTTTTGCACCTATTCCTATAATAATTTATAATTCCTATAATAACTAATTAGAAAAAAAAAACATAAATGAATGTGGGTTGCTGGATTCCGACCTGCAGCAGAGGAAAAGCTATGCCCCCAACGTACAAGCCATCAGGGTCCTCAGCTCCTCCTGATTCAAACACTGCATGGGACGTCACTGCAACAACCACTGGGCAGTCAGCCTCTTTCTGCAGAGGAGAGACAGAATGTTTACCTTTATCTTTTTTAATTCACATTTAAATAAGCTAGGGTGGCTTGTGTTTTTCACACTGGAAGTAAAACTCGTGAATTATGAGGTAACAGATAGTGTAAATACCATGGAAACAAAAGTACCTCGAAACTGTTTCACTATATTGCTTTTCAACACTTTAATAAACATAGAACTAACTGACAAAAAAGCAATATGAAGTTACCAGAAGACTGACACAAGAATGTGAGACAATATGATTATGACTTTTT